>NC_056728.1:1408465411-1408704514 GCF_019279795.1 Protopterus annectens | reverse complement strand
CAAAATCAGGGCTTTAAACTGCTAATTTCATATGTTAAAATATCAACAGCATATTATTGGACTGCTTAAACAGAAAATTATGTTGATTCCTGGCTGTGGAAAATAAAGATTTACAGGATTTATTGCATTCTGCTGAACAAATTGGAAAACATACTTTTCAATGTGGTTTTGATTCTTTAGAGGCCTCCTGCAGGGCTACTGTTACTGGGTCTGTGCTTAGAAGGCATGCTTGGCTTAAGGAGCAATCTTTGCCTTATCATGTTAAAGCTAAATTGTTGGATGCTCCTTTAAATCAGGCCCGCCTGTTTGGGAATAAGGATGGAAGTTGAAGCTAAATCTATGCAAACTGTTAAAGATGTCTTACAAGTGCAACCTCCAAGATTTAGAAGGCACTGGCTTACTAAGAATTGGTCTTTTCCAGCTCCTTCCAGATCCTCTCAAGCCAATCACAGACACACCAAAAGCACCAGGTTTCAGTCCCTGGAGACTCTCAGAACTAAGCAATGGGGGGCCTCCACTTCCAAATCTTGAAATAACAAGATTCCCCCCCCCCCCTTTGGTAGACCGTCTCAGTGACTTCCTTTTAAAATTACCAAGCACTTAACTTTTAGCCTCCCCTTGGGGGGGGGGGGGTTGCTCTTCATGCAAAGAATTGGGAACTCATAACCCAGGACAAGTGGGTTTTAAATGTAGTGTCCCAGGAATTCATATTTCTTTTTTACACGTTGCCAACGCCAAACGAGTGGCCAGACCTGCTCCCCAAATCAGTGGGCAGAGGCTCAAAAACAAGTACTTTCCCTCTTAAACATGGGGTCTATTCAACCATTACCAGAAGAGGAAAAGGGACAAGGTTTCCATTCCGGGCTTTTTCTGGTACCCAGAAAAGACAAATCATGGCGTCCAATTCTGGACCTGTCTGCTCTAAACACCTTTCTGGACATTCCAAAATTCAAGATTCTGACTCTTCACCAGTTACTTCCTATGCTAGGCAAAGATGCCTGGTTGGCAACTTTAGATTTTCACCAAGAGGTGGCGAAGACAGTGCACAACAATACAGGAAACAAACCCAATGACTTTCCCCTTTGCATGCCAAGCAAGTCTCAGCTGGCAGCACCCTTGGGAGGAAAACTGACATTATTTTCAAAAAATTGGCATATTATCACAACAGACAAATGGATCCTGGACATTATAAACGGAGGCTACATATTTCATTTTCACACACTTCCAAAAATGAGAGGCATGCCGAACCTGCCACACAATCAAAGGGCAGAGGCTGAAATACAAATTTCAAAGCTCATGGACATGAAAGCTATTCAAGAGGTACCTACTCACGAACAAGGTCAAGGTTTTTATTCCAGACTATTCCTGGTACCAAGGAAGGGAACCGATTGGAGACCCATTTTGGACTTATCCATCCTAAACACATTTCTACTCATACCAAAATTCAAGATGCTCACCTTACAGCAGCTTCTTCCCATGCTGGGCAAGGAGTCTTGGCTGGTAACATTGGACCTCAAGGAGGCATACCTGCATGTCCCAATCAGACAAAACTGCAGAAGATACCTCAGATTTCTTGCAGGTTCAATCCACTATCAATTCTCTGCATTGCCCTTTGGCTTATCTACTGCACCCAGAGTATTCACGAAATGCCTGGCATCAGTAATTGTTTACTGCAGACTTCAAGGGAAACAAATTTACCCTTATTTGGACGATTGCCTGATCCAAGCGGACAGCAAACACATACTTCTGGAACATCTGGCTTATGTAACACGGTTATCGAATTCTCTGGGATACACAGTCAACAAAGAGAAATCCAGGCTAACACCATCTCAGAAAATAATTTTCCTGGGTGCCAACTTGGACACAAACACCCAGATGGCCTATCTTACGCCAGAAAAACAGGGGCAACTAACTCAGTACTTCAAAATACTAGCAATTTGCACCAGGCTAACTGCAAGGAAAATCCTGCAGGCTCTGGGCTTCATGGCATCTTGCATTCTTCTAATCCCATGTGCAAAGTTGCATATGAGGAAACTTCAGTGGTACCTAAAAAACCTATGGTCTCAACACAGCCACAGTTTGGAAACAATAATACCACTAATCCCATGTTTGCAAAAGGAATTTCTATGGTGGGCCCAAGCATGCCAAACAAACACGGGTCTACCATTCTGCAAGCCTCAAGCAAATCAGGTCATCACAACAGACGCTTCAGAGTACGCCTGGGGGGCACTCATGACAGGTGCATTCAGGGCAAATGGTCCCAAAAGGAAAAGCACCTTCACATCAATCAGAAGGAAATGCTAGCAGTGATAAATGCAATTACAGCTTTCAAGGACCTCCTGCATCCAGGGCAGTTATTGATAAGAACAGACAACACCACAGTAATGTGGTACATAAACAAGGAGGAACACATTCATACCCCCTGTGCAGGCTGGCCATGTCACTTTGGAACTTGGCTCTGGAATGGCAAATCGAACTTCAAGCACAGTACCTGCCAGGTTTGGAAAACACACTGGCAGACAATCTAAGCAGAAATATGACAGACCCACATGAATGGAAGTTGCATCCTCAAGTGTTTACAAAGATAATCCAAGCGTGGGGAAGGCCAGACATAGATCTCTTTGCCTCCCACAGGACTCATCAATTGACAAAATTCTGCTCAAGGACATTCCATTCAAAGGCCTGGAGAGTGGACGCCCTTTCTTTCAGTTGGGCAGCACGGACAGTTTACGCCTTCCCACCTTTGCTTCTTCTACCCAAGGTGCTCTTGAAAGCAAGAGCAGACAGACCGAAGATGATACTGATCGCTCCAGACTGGCCAAGACAACACTGGTACCCACTCCTGAGGAGCCTAACACATTCTCCTCCCTGGACTCTACCTCTAATGCCTCTTCTACTGACTCAGCACAGCTACAAAACTCTTCACAGTCAGTTGAAAACACTCAATCTGGCTGCATGGAAAATTCCTTAACACCACAACAGACCCTACTCTCCAAGGTGGTGCAGGGTGTCATTTTGGAGGCCAGAAGGCCATCTACTAGAAAGGCTTACTCCGCAAAATCGAAACGGTTTTGCACTTGGAATGAGAAAAAAGGCCAGGATCCTAGAAAACTGAATTTACCTCAGATATTACAGTATCTAGCTGAGCTGTTGAACAGTGGACTTTCATTTCCCTCCATCAAAATCCATGCCTCAGCCATTTCTGCTGAATACAACACTGATCCACCATTATTCTCCCACCCACTCTTGACAGTTCCTCAGAGGGGCTAAGAATATAAGACCTCCAAGGAAACAACCAATTCCAGCCTGGGATCTTAATTACATTCTAGAAAAACTAACATTGCCTCCCTTTGAACCAGCTGCCTCAACAGATTTGCAATATTTGTCCTGGAAAACAGCTTTCCTTCTGGCCATTACCTCAGCTCGTAGGGTTTCGGAACTACAAGCCCTCATGGCTGTGCAGCCCTTTCTCATCTTCCATCAGGACAGGGTTTCCCTACGAACCAACCCGTCATTTATGCCTAAGGTAGTATCCAGGGTAGCTTCAAATCAGGCCATACACTTGCCTACCTTTTACCCCAATCCTCAAAACAAAGGGGAAAGGCTGCTACATTCCTTAGACATCCATAGACAGCTACGTTACTATTTGGACAGAACAAAGCCTTTCAGGAAATCAGAACAACTCTTTGTGTCCTATGCTGTAGGAGCTCAAGGGAAGCCAATTTCCAAACAGACTATTTCAAAATGGATAGGCCACTGCATACGGTTTTGTTACTCCTTTCATGGTAAATCTGTACCTGCAGGCATCAGACCCCACTCCACAAGGGCCACAGCTACCTCTGCAGCCTTCCTCAGGAGTCCCTACCAAAGATATTTTGGAGGCAGCCACTTAGAGTTCTGTGCATACCTTCACTAAACACTACCACCTTCCTTTATACTCCAAAACTAGAGCAGGCTTTGCCACTGCTGTGTTGCAGGGCATTCTGGCTCCTCCCAGTTCCACCTAGTGCCTACCACCCTGTGCGTAGCTTTGGGATTCTACCCATCTGTTATGACTGCAGTTGTATGCACGATGAACATAGTACAGTTTTGTACCTACCATAAATGTAGATGTTCGAGTGCTAATACAGCTGCAGTCCAGGTTTACCTCCCTCCTTCCCCTCTGGGTACAGACCTAGTGGCTAACTCCTCATCTCACAACTTGATTGGGTTATCCTTCTATGGTGTATTTGCTTGTAACTACTGGTTTTTGATTATATTGCAATGCATGATTATATATTTTTTATATATATATATATATATATATATATATATATATATATATATATATATTTATATATTTTGCCTTCCTTCTGGGGGCACCTGACATCTGGGGCAAGAATGACTGAAGAAAATGGCGTCGGATGTGTCTTATATACCCCCTGTCGCACTGACGTCAGGAAAGAAAGCGACGACAACCGACGCCGGACCTAGACTTTGGAATTCGGCCGACCGAGGACCCGCCTGACGGCAGGAGAACCCATCTGTTATGACTGCAGCTGTATTAGCACTCGAACATCTACATTTATGGTAGGTACAAAACTGTACTTTATCCGCAAGACAAATACTGCAAGCCTTGGGGTTCATGGCCTCTTGCATTCTTCTAATTCTATATGCAAGACTGCATTTGAGGAAACTACAGTGGTATATAAAAAGTCTATGGAGTCAACATTCACAGCCTGGAAACAATGATTCCTTTCATACGTTGCGTACGCCTGGATTTCCTTTGGTGGACAGAGGCCTGCCACCAAAACAAGGGACTGCCATTCACACTATCCCCTGCCACCCAAACCCTAACTACAGATGCATCAGACTATGCATGGGGGCTCACCTGGCAGGGAAGTGCATTCAGGTCAAATGGAACCCAAACCAAATGCACCTACATATCAATCAGAAAGAAATGTTAGCTGTACAGAATTCTCTGACGGCCTTCAAGGACTACATTCTTCCAGGACAACTAATGGTAAAGACGGACAACAAATTGGTTATGTGATACATAAACAAGCAGGGGGGTACACATTCTTACCCCCACTGCAGACTAGCCATGGCATTGTGAACACAACCTTGAGCTTCCAAGTGCATGTATAATGTCAGTTCTTTCCAGGGAAATTGAATACTCTGGCAGGTGGACTAAGCAGAAATCTCATGGACCCACATGAGTGGAAACTGGAACCATGGATTTTCAACATGCTGACAAGCAAATGGGGGAGCCCAGACATAGATCTATTTGCCTCTCCCCAGAACTACCAGTTGGACATGTTTTGCACAAGGACTCCCCACAAAGACGCCTGGAAAGTGGATGCTCTGTCCTTCAGCTGAAAAAACCTTTCGGTCTACGCCTTTCCCCCTCTGCCTCTTCTCTCCAAAGTTCTGCTAAAAGTCAGACAAGACAAACCAAGAATGATTTTGATTGATCCATACTGGCCACGTCAACAATGGTACCCACTCCTGCGCAGTGTCTCGCATATATCTCCATGGCATCTGCCTCAGACCCCATCCTTGCTGTCTCAGCAGGAGAACTAAATTCTGCACCCTCAGCTTCCAACATTGAACCTTGTAGCCTGGCTAATCACTTAAATTTACCCTTATCCCTCAGCAAACCTGCGATGGATGTAATCTTGGAGGCGAGAAGCCCTAGTACTAGAAAATCTTATGTTGACAAATGGAAAAGATTCTATGCCTGGAACCAGTCTTTAGGGATGAGCACAGCAGTGCCCAATTTACCCCAGATTTTGCAATACTTAACTGAGATGCTTCACAAGGGCCTGTCTTTTTCCTCTATTAAAATCCACACTTCAGCTATTTCAGCTCACTATAACACAGAACCACCCCTCTTCTCTCATCCCCTGTTCAAGCAGCATCTCAGGGGCAAAGAGCTTGAGACCACACAGGAGAACTCCTACCCCTGCCTGGGACCTTAACTTTGTTTTGGAGAAGCTCACTCTACCTCCTTTCCAGCCAGCTGCTACTGCAGACTTAAAATTTCTTTCTTGGAAAACAGCCTTCCTTTTAGCAATCACATCAGCCAGAAGGATATCTGAATTACAGGCCCTTATGGCAGTGGAGCCTTTCATCATCTTTCATGCGGACAGGGTATCTCTGAGGACCAATCCATCCTTCATGCCCAAGGTGGTTTCCAGTGTGGCTCTTAATCAGTCCATTCATTTGCCAACCTTCTTTCCCAATCCACAGAATAAAGGGGAACGGGTTCTGCATTCCTTGGATGTGCACAGACAACTTAGATTCTACTTGGACAGAACTAAATCTCGAAGAAAATCTGAACAGTTGCTAGTAGCATTTGCTGCAGGGGCAGAGGGGAAGGCTATTTCAAAACAAACCATTTCTAAATGGATAAGCCATTGCATTCATTTCTGCTGTAAGCACCATGGAAAACCTATCCCCCAGGGGATCAGATCTCACTCCACCAGGGCTTGCCTCTACTTCTGCAGCCTTTCTCAGAGGTGATCTTACCAGGGATATTCTAGAAGCTGCTACTTTGGAGTTCAGTACATACTTTCACCAAGCATTATCATTTACCAGTTTTCTCTAAATCCAGGGCTGGCTTTGCTACTGCTGTCTTGCAGGGCCTTATAGCTGGCCCTAATGCTGTATAAACTCCTCCTCCCAACCATAGCTATGGGAATCTTCCCAAATGTAATGACTGCAACAGTGAAGCACGAAGAACATAGTACAGTTGTGTACACTTACCATAAATGTACATGTTCTAGTGTATTCACTGTTGCAGTCCTGGTTACCCTCCCTCCAGCCCCCCACTTTTCTCTGGATATACCTCTACTTTCTTTTAGTATGCTTAAAAGCCTTTTTGGTGTATTTACTTTTTGTTGGAGGTATATTTTTATGTTTTTAATTTTATTTGTTCCCCATTAGGGAGCACCTGACATCTGGGGCAAGAAAAACTGATGTAATGGCATTGGATGCATGTTTTATACCCCCGACGACCTGACGTCATGGAAGAAGGGACAGCAACCGATGCAGGACTCAAGACTTTGTTAATCAGGCCGACTGAGGGCAACCTGCCAGCAGATTACCCAAATGTAATGACTGCAACAGTGAATACACTCGAACATCTACTTTTATGTTAAGTGTACGCAACTGTACTTTGTGTGACTGGACTGTTGGGAAACATATTTGATACCTTATCAGTTTTTGTGGACTTTGTTTATATGTACACTTTTCTCATTTTGTTCGGTGTCTGTACAGGAGCACATCATAGGTTTTCTTGATGCAACTGGCTGTCTTCATAAAATTTCCCCTCTAATCTGAGGAAGTGCTACTTGTATATGTGCTGCAGTGTTTGAACATGTTAACTTGCCTCAGTTTTCCATTCCTGAGATCTGCTGTTGTGATGAAGCCTTTACAGTAAGATGCATGTGTTCATGCTTTCATCTGTCAGACAACCACATTTTACTTCTGAGCTTATGCTGTAGCAGCATATGTATTCATATACATCATGTCCTATACAGTGACTGTAGTAGTTATTTTATTTGATGAACTCATGGTTTGAAGGAGCATACAGTTATCTTTGTTATGACTTCTGTTAAGCCACATCTACTTTTGCTCTAATATTGGTTACTCCTGAAGGAATTTTCTTTAGCACTCTGATGGTGGAGATATTTGGACTACATTACCAAAGTTTGTGACCTGTGTGGTCCTCTGTGAAAACCCAGGACATACAGCGTTACTTAGTGTGTTAGCTGTGCTCTCCTTTTGACCTGGCCAATAGACTTATCGGAGTACTTTGAATAGTCTTTAGTGGGATATGGAAGAAGGAATTTCATTCTGTGCTGCTGAAGATTTTGCAAGACTGTTATCCAGTATCAAACTGCTACTTTTCTTTGTTCTATTTTTTCTCTGGTGGGAGGGTTAATTGTTGCCTGATTTGGTTGCTGTGATGGCTTTCATAGTTTTTCTTTTGAATTTGGAGGAATGCATTTCAAGCGCTTTATTAGAGTGACCTATCATGTCATGGTGCTTGTATGTTTCACACGCTCTTGTAGTGAATCTCTCTTCCCATTGCTAATATTAATTTTTGTGTCACAACACTTCATTTGCTGTCTGTTGTAAATTTTCTATTTTTGGTGGTTCTAGTTTAGTTCAGCACCGGCTGTGTAATGGTTGGCGCTCTCATATTTTGCTGCAGTTGGTGCTGCATTAGTAATCCTACTGCATTTTATCTGCATCTTTTGAACTAGTCTTTCATCAAACACTACAAGGAAAACGTCCATCTGGTGTTTATTACCAAGCTTTTTTGAGAGCTGCTCCTGTTGTGACTACCACGTTTTAGGCAGATATCAAGAGTTTTACAGCAAGTGATTTTATATTAAAATATTGATAGTCACCAAGTCAGAAGACTGAAATACTTGCACAACAGGTTGAAAATCATGGGTTTTCTAGTTTAGAGAGAGAACATTTCAAGGCCATATCCCCTTTCCATTGTTTATTTAGCTTATGAATGGCTGTGCTAGTTTCCTCCCCATTACTTGACAGCTTGAGGTGGTAGTTTTTTATAGTAAGTTCTTTACATTTTTAAACCACAAAGTCCGATTTTATAAACCAAAACTAATTTTAGAAAAATCTGCTTTTGCAAATGTTTTCCTAGCCAATTTTGGATTAATGTTTGACAGTTTTGCAGCAGTCTTCTTGTTGCATTGTTGTGTAAAAAGATTATTTCTCTTTCCCCCTATTTTGTCAGCAGAAGTTACTGTGCATCTGCTTATTTGAACATTTTTTCCTTCTTTACTTAACATTTGTTATCCTTAATATTTTCCAGTTATAGTTGCGCAGTCTGGTAAAACCCTTCTCTCATTCCCATTGCAGCCTTCCCCCCAAAGGAGCAAGACAGCAGGATAACCGTGAGGTCACTCAGTAGCTTGGCTTGATATGTAGGTCTGTACTTGCCAAGAAAATAAGTTGGCAGGTACTGTGTTGTCTGAGAACACTACATGACCACAAAGGGCACTTTAGAATAAGAGAAAGTGTCTGTCATTATTTTTCATATGAAAAGAAGCATCAGCTTCCTCTTAGAATTAACTAGCATTTAAAGTATAGAATTCTGTGGCAGCCCCTGTTTAACCTGTGTATATGCCATCATAATGTTCAGTAAAAAGCAAGCCTTGATTTGAATTGAGACCAGTCCACACTTAACCATTAGATCTAAGGCTAGCATTATTTGGACATCTTGGAAGTGGATATTTTCCAGGCTACTAGCCCTTTTCCTCTTATATTTAATGCTCTGCAAACAGACTTTCCTATTATCTGTCCTGCTACTCTAGATGCTCAAAGAAATGGTCTTGGGCTACTTTTGGCATTTTTTCTTTGACTAAAGTTTGTACACTTCCATTTTGAAGTTTGTCCTAGCTCTGTCATTTTCTGACTCTCTTGGACTTTGTCAGTATGCTCTGTTTTGAGGTGATTCCCTACATCCACCTTCAGGTGTTTTACCTCACTTTGGCAGTCTTTACTGTTGCTCTCTTTTGTGTTTGTAAATTACTTGTTTAAACATAATTTCCTTTTGCTGTTTTGAGGTTTATTTCATTGGTGTTTCCTTGGGAGTCATGTTGGCTTTGTCATTTTGGTTGTTTGCATTTTTGTTCTGGACATAGATGTCTGTTTTCTTTGACTTGATGTTCATCATGTTTCACTGTTGCAGTCATTACTCTTGGGTTATCCTGCTGGCAGGCTACCCTCAGTCGGCCAGAATTCCAAAGTCTAGTCTGGCGTCGGTTGCTGTCGCCTCTTCCTAACGTCAGTGCGCCAGGGGTATAAAAGATGCAGCCAACGCCATTTTCTTCAGTCTTTCTTGCTGCGCGGTGCCCGAAGCAAAAGCGGTTCGCAAGTTCCGGTCGGCCGACTCCTGAGATTTTCAATCCGAATTTCAGAACCAAAGTCTTCATTAAAGCTAAGTACCCCGTTGGGGAAACTTTTTTTTCTTGCTCCAGACCGATGTCAGAAAAAGTTAATTTTATTTCTTGTGGGAAGCAAATACCTCATAAGGATTTTTACTCTTACTGTATTCCTTGCCTAGGCCCTGATCACAACGTTGCTAGCTGTCGGTTTTGTGCTAGATTTAACCAGTGCACTATTAAGCGTCAGTTTGATTTTGCATTTCATTACTTTGGCTGAAGATTTAATTATATAATGCCGTCGGACCAGCCGACAACCGGAGTTTACAAAAAATGCAAGGACAAGAAAAAGGATAGGCATCCGAGGTCCAAAACCGACGATGAGGCCTCTGCTAGGCCAGTAGCCGGTTTGCCGGTTCTCAGTGAGGCGCTTTCGCAGCCCCTGGTGCCCGCTACCGCAGAGCCACAGGCCGTTTCCGACTCCCACGTGGAGCCAACTGGGCCTCTGGATACTCAAGGTGTTGGACACTCTGAAATCATTCTCTCAGATGGGTCCGGAGCCGCTGAGCAGGCATCAGCTTCTGAGGGTGTCTTCAGACCTACACAACTCTATATTAAGCCTTCTTCAGTTTCAAAGACAGACTAAAGCAGCTCTAAAGACAAACAAGTACAGCATTCTCCTACTCAGACTTCCATGCCTAAAAAAACGATGCTCAAAATGGCCGAAGACCTAATTACTTTGATCAGGGGCTCCCATCCCGCTCCTGATAAGAGGACTAGGCAGGAGACAGAGTATGGTTCTTCTGATTCCTCTTCTGAACAGGATTACTCCATGCTTCCCTATGAGGATTCTGATGCTGAAGAATCCATTCCTTCAGCCTCTCCTCCTGAAGATTATTCTTTTGGGGAAACCCTGCTTACCATGAGGGAGCATTTCCACTGGGAGAGCCAAGATTATTCTGGATCTAAGGAAAGGCTCAGAGACTTTCTTCTACTTCCTCAGCGTAGACACCTTGCTATTCCACCTGTTTTAGACATTGTAGATGATGTACTTTGAGTCCGGCCTATCCCCTGACTCTTTACCCCTGCACCTGCTAAGCCAGACAGATACTACAGGGTTCTGGATTCTCATAAATTCCTATATAAGAACCCCCTCTGCTGACCCAGAAACTACATCTCAAGGTCCAAAAGGGGGTTAAAGTTTCCACTGCAAAAAACCCTGTCCCCTCTGATAGGGATTCTAGGGCTCTAGACAGATGGGGGAAAAAAGTCTACACTTGTGCTACCTTGGCTGTAAGGTCTTTAAATTGTCAGTTTCATATGCTTAAATATCAGCAATATTTGATGTCACTGCTTAAACAGAAATTATTGACAAATACTGAATGTTCAGAAAACAAGGAATTGCAGGATTTATTGCATGCAGCTGAACAAGTGGGAAAGCATACTTTGCAGTGTGGTTATGATTCATTGGAGGCCTCTTGCAGGGCCGCTGTTACAGGTTCTGTTATTAGAAGGCATGCTTGGTTAAAGGAACAGAATCTGCCTGATCTTGTTAAAGCAAAATTATTAGATGCACCATTGCAGCATAATTTGTTTGGTACTAAAGCAGAAGAGGTGTTGAAAAAAATGGAGGATAAAGCAAAATCCATGCAGACAGTCAAGGATTTCTTACAGGTACAGCCACCCAGGTTTAGCAGGAACTGGCCTTCTAAAAATTGGTCCTTTCCAGTATCAGACAGTCCACAAAGAGGCAGATACAGGTGTCCTAGAGGCAGATCTCAGCCCCAAGGCTCATACAGGCCTAAACAGTGGGGTGCTCCTACCTCCAAAAGTGGAGAAGACAAATCACAACCTTACAGGAAAAAGTCCCAATGACTTTTCTCTGCCAGATCCAAGTAGTTTTCTTTTGACAGTCCCCTTAGGGGGAAAACTAGCACTTTTTTCATCAAATTGGCAAATGGGTTACCCAAGACAAATGGGTCCTGAACATAGTGTCCCAAGACTACAGGTTCCATTTTCACACTCTACCAAGGTCAAAAGGTATGCCAGACCTGCCACACAATCAATGGGCAGAGGCACAAAAACAAATTACAGCCCTCATGGACATGAGGGCCATTCAGCAAGTGCCACAACAAGAGCAGGGGCAAGGATTTTACTCCAGACTTTTCCTATTACTCAGAAAGTACGTAACCTGGAGACCAATACTGGACCTGTCTATACCAAATACGTTTCTGGAAGTTCCAAAATTCAAGATGATGACGAAGGCTTGGCTCGTAACTTTGGACCTAAAAGAGGCATACCTGCATGTCCCAATCAGACAATCTTGCAGAAGATACCTCCGATTCATAGCTGGCTCAATGCATTGCCAATTCTCTGCACTGCCCTTTGGCTTATCTGCTGTGCCCAGGATCTTCACAAAATGCCTGGCACCAGTAATTGCGTTTTGCAGACAAAGAGGAATTCAAATATATCCCTACTTGGACGACTGCCTAATTCAAGCAGAGACCAAAGACATTAATTTAAAGCATCTGGCGTTTGTAAAAAGATTACTAACTGGCTAGGGTACACAGTAAACGAAAATAAATCAAAACTAGTGCCCTCTCAAGAGATTTTATTTATTTATTATTTATTTATTTATTTAAATTTGTTGACTGGGAGTGTCCGACTGGACGTAGGTCCATTTTCAGCAGAGGCCGGGGAGAAAAGCTCCACATTTAAAATAAACAGACAGTATATACATTGGATTACATAGTGAATAACAATTTACATAGCAATTACTTGCAACATATTTACAGATGAAGAATATAATACATCAGTAGTCAACTAGAATCTTTATCTGTGAAGTGCATACAAGATATTAAATGTTACAAGAAGAAGAAGTTCGTGCTGTATAATAAGTACTGGCTTATGAGCATATGAGCTTGCTATAATCAAGGTAGTTAGAAGAGTGGAAAGAAAGGTAGTGGTTGGATGGGGTGGATGATATTAGAGTGGGAGTTGCAAGGGCATAGCCAGCATGTTTTTAGTTGTGCTTTTAGTAAAGTTTTGAAGTGGTTGCTGCTGGATCTTAGTAGTCTGGTGGTGTGATAGGGTTGGAGTAGATTCTGGAGGGATGGGACATTTAGTGGATGGTTTACTAGTTTGTGGGCGAGTGAGAGTTGATACCACTGAAGGAGGTGAGGGAGTTCAAGCCAGCCCAGTTCAGCAAGTGAGAGACGGTGGTGACTCCGATAGGATGCCCCTGTGGCGAATTTGGCGATTTTGTTGTAGCAGGTCTCTAGCTTGTTTAGATCACACTGCCTTAGGTTGGTATATATTGGAGAGGCATAAAGTAGGGTGGAGATAAGGTGGGAATTTGCTATTGAAATCTTTGCTGCTTTGGTGGGAAATTGCTTATTTCTGTCCTAGTTTTTTGTGGACTTTTTTTTACAGTCATGGATATGTGAATGTCAAATTTTAGTTTGTCTGTTTCCACTCTTAGCAATTTGGTGTGTTCAGTTGGGTATATAGTGGTGTCTTTTGCCGTGATGTTAAAGTGAGAGTTGTTTTGAGTATGTTTGGTGGGTTGGAAGATGAGTAGTTTAGTTTTGTTTGGGTTGAGTATTACTCGGGCATCGGATAACCATGTTTCAACAGAGGAAAAGGCTTCCTGTGTGACTTTTTGCAGTTTTGGTAGGGACTGGGCTGAGCAGATGATGGTCGAGTCATCTGCGTATTGTACGAGTGTGCCATGTTTGGTGGCAGAGGCTAGATTATTGGTGTAAACAGAGAAGAGTAGGGGTCCAAGGATGGATCCTTGGGGGAACCCCTATGGAGACAGGTAGTTGGGGAGATATGTAATTCTGCCATACAACGGATTGTTGGCGGTCAGACAGTTAACTCTGAAACCAGTTGGTGACCGATTGTGAGAAGGATAGGTTATTGAGGACAGAGATAAGTTGTTTGTGTGGGACCATGTCAAATGCTTTAGATAGGTCTAGGAAAGTAGCAGAGGAAAGATAGCCATTGTTTTTATGCTGAAGGATAGTGTTAGTAAAGGAGAGTAAGGCAGTGGTGCTGCTATGGTTTGGTCGGAAACCATGCTGAGTACTGGAAAGGAGGTTGTTAGTAAGGAGGCAGTCTGAGACCTGAGTGTATGCATCTCTCTAGTATTTTGGAGAGTGGAGAGAGAATAGCTATGGGGCGGTAATTGGTTAGTTCTGTGGAGATAATATTCCTGGGTGCAAGCTTAAATACAACTGCCCAGATGGCTTCTCACGCCAGACAAACAAAAGCAACTGACTTCTTACTTCAAGAAATTGGCGACAAAAACCCATTTATCTGCAAGGAAAATCCTGCAGGCCCTGGGTTTCATGGCATCCTGCATTCTACTAATTCCATATGCCAGACTGCATATGAGGAAACTACAATGGTATCTAAAAAGTGTTTGGACTCCGCATTGCCACAGCCTGGAGACAGTAATTACACTCATTCCCTGCCTGCAACAGGAGTTTCAATGGTGGGCAGAAGCCTGTCACCACAACAAGGGTCTGCCATTCAGTTTACCCACAGCCAGACAGACACTAACAACGGATGCATCAGATTATGCCTGGGTGGCCCATATGGCAGGAAAATGTATTCAGGGCACATGGCCTGCAAACCAGATGCATCTTCACATCAATCAAAAAGAGATGCTAGCTGTTCAAAATGCCCTGACAGCTTTCAAGGACCTGCTTCATCCAGGACAGCTACTGATAAAGACAGACCATACTATGGTCATGTGGTACATAAACAAGCAGGGAAGTACACATTCCTACCCCCTCTGCAGACAAGCAGTGACCTTATGGGACACAGCATTGGCTTTTCAAATTCACCTGCAAGCACAATTCCTGCCAGAAAAAACAAATACTCTGGCAGACTAACTAAGCCGAAACCTCATGGATCCCCACAAATGGAAACTGGATCCACAAGTCTTCAGCATGATAATAAGGAAATGGGGATGCCCAGACATGGTTCTATTTGCCTCCCCTCACAACTGCCAATTGCAGAGATTTTGCACAAGGATTTATAAGCAAGCATGGAAAGTGGACGCCCTATCCTTCAGCTGGAAAAATCTAACAGTATATGCCTTTCCTCCACTGCCTCTCCTTCCCAGAGTACTCCTAAAGGTCAGACAAGAGAAGACAAAAATGATACTGATTGCACCAGACTGGCCACACCAGCACTGGTATCCAATCCTAAAGAGTTTGTGTCAAGGTCCAGCATGGATATTGCCTCAAACTTCTCACTTGCTGACCCAACAAAACAATCTGATCCTGCACAGCCAACTCAGGACCTTAAATATGGCAGCATGGCGGATAATGTAGCCATTCAGAACACTCCTTCCAAAAGCTGTATTGTATGTTATCTTGGAGGCCAGGAGGCCCAGTACCAGAAAATCTTATGCAGAGAAATGGAAGAGATTCTGTGCTTGGAACCAGGAACAAGGCATTGACACGTGTGTACCAAATATCCCTCAGATTTTACAATACCTAACTGAGATGCTGAACAAAGGCCTTTCTTTCTCATCAGTTGAGATTCATGCCTCTGCCATTTCAGCCCATTACAATGCAGAATCACCTATCTTTTCTCATCCTTTAATAAGGCAGTACCTCAGAGGGGCCAAAAACATTAGGCCTCCAAGGAGAGCACCAATTCCGGCTTGGGACCTCGGTTATGTTTTGGAAAAACTCACACTGCCTCCTTTCGAGCCAGCATCAACAGCAGATATAAAATTCTTATCCTGGAAAACAGCTCTTCTGCTAGCAATAACCTCTGCAAGGTGAGTCTCGGAGTTACAAGCACTCATGGCTGTGG
The DNA here is from genome assembly GCF_019279795.1 of Protopterus annectens. Classification (NCBI taxonomy): domain Eukaryota; kingdom Metazoa; phylum Chordata; order Ceratodontiformes; family Protopteridae; genus Protopterus; species Protopterus annectens. Next base: position 1,408,688,777 of record NC_056728.1, on the reverse strand, counting down.
AACCTTTTATCATTTTTCATCCAGACAGGGTTTCTCTGAGACAAACCCTTCATTTATGTCTAAGGTGGTGTCCAGTGTGGCCCTCAACCAAACCATTCACTTGCCTACCTTTTATCCAAATCCACAGAACAAGGGTGAGAAAATTCTGCATTCTTTGGACATACACAGGCAGCTACGCTTCTACTTGGACAGAACTAAAACTTTCAGAAAGACTGAGCAACTTTGTCGTATGCTGCGGGATCACAGACTATTTCTAAATGGATAGGCCATTGCATCCGTTTCTGCTATTCTCAACATGACAAATCAGTGCCTAAGGGCATTAGGCCTCATTCCACCAGAGCAGCAGCAACTTCAGCAGCCTTCCTCAGAGGAGTACCAACCAAAGATATCTTAGAGGCTGCAACCTGGAGTTCAGTGCACACCTTCACCAAGCACTGCCACTTACCTCTTTAAGTTCAGAGCAGGCTTTGCCACTGCTGTCCTGCAGGGCCTCATAGCCTCTCCTAATCCTGTTTAGCCCAGCCACCCATCCTCAGCTTTGGGATTCATCCCAAGAGTAATGACTGCAACAGTGAAACACGATGAACATAGTACAGTTGTATACCTACCTTAAATGTAGATGTTCGAGTGTATTGACTGTTGCAGTCCAGGTTACCCACCCAGCATCCCCCTTTTCTTTGTTGGGGCTATCTACACTTCTCTATTCTCTACAACTTATTTGGTGTATGTGCTTGTAGATGAAGGAAATGTTATTTTTGTGCATGCATTTTTATTGGCATATTTTTTTCAGCCTACCAATTTGGGGGCACCTGACATCTGGGGCAAGTAAAGTGAAGAAAATGCCGTCAGCTGCATCTTTTATATTTCTGGCGCACTGGCGTCAGGGCAGAGGCGACAGCAACCGACGCCGGACCTAGACTTTGGAATTCTGGCTGACTGAAGGTAGCCTGCCAGCAGGATAACCCAAGAGTAATGACTGCAACAGTGAATACACTCTCTAACATCTACATTTATGCTTTTCTGATAGGGTGGGTGGGGGCTTTTTCAGGGAAGAACAACCCAAGGCACCTGATCGGAGACAGAGTCACAGTTGCACATCAGTGTTCTGGAGCTGAGAGCGGTGCTTTTGGCGTTGCAGAACTTCCACGACTCTCTGCCTCTAGGGACAATTGCTATACAGACGGGCAACATGACTATGGTCCGGTACATCAACAAGCAAGGGGGAACCAAGTCTCTTACCCCCTTGTGTCAAGAAGCCTCAAGAATTTGGCAGTGGGCAGTATCCACTGGGCACTTTCTGATAGCAATGCATATCCGGGGAAATCCAACGTGATAGCAGACAAACTGAGCAGAGCTATTCTTTTACCGCATGAGTGGTCTCTCAGATTAAGTTGCGGAGATGATTTTCCACAGATGGGGCCAGCCTTGCTGCGACCTGCTTGAATCCCCTATGAATGCCAAATGCAGAAGCTACTTTGCCCTGAATCCTCCTCTGTGGGACAGCCCAAGGGACTCCGCTCATACACGATTGGCCCCCAGAACTCCTGTATGCCTCCCCACCTATATCCTTGATTCCGAAATTCTTGCAGAAAGCCAAAAGCCTGGGAAGGACTTCAATCTTAATAGCCCCTTTTTGGCCTCATTAGTTTTGATTCCCCTTCCTGCGACTCTATCAACTGGAGGAACCTTGGATTCTGGACCCAGTTCCAGACCTGCTGACATTCGTCAGGGGCCCTCCATCCCACCCTTTGTTCCCTCTGACTGACAGCTTGGCTACTCCGATTCCCAACCTAGCCAGGTCACACGATTTTTCTTCTGAGGTACAGCACATTCTTGTATCTTCGCATAAGGTTTCCACCAGAAAGTTGTATGCTAGTAAATGGAAGCAATTTGCTTTTTGGGCCTCCCAATATAACATTGATCCTTGTGTTGCCCCGATTGGTAGTATTCTGGAATTCCTATCTAAGCTTTTTCATAAAGGTGCTACAGCTGCCACTATTAGAGTTCAATTGGCTACAGTTTCGAATTTTCACCTCAGAGCTGAAGGTTCTAATATAATGTCTCACAGATTATGTAGGGCCTTCCTGAAGGGTACCATTCATCTTAGACCGCCTATTAGACAACCCTTTACGCCCTGGAATCTAAATTTTGTGCTGTCGCGTATTATTCTTCCCCCCTTTGAGCCTGCATCATCCTGCCAGTTGAAGTTTCTTTCTTTGAAAACTACTTTCTTGGTGGCCATTACCTCAGCACATAGGGTGTCTAAGCTTCAAGCCCTTTCTATCAAACCCCCATATTTGGTGTTCCATCCAGAGTATCACTGAGGACTAATCCTTCATTCCTGCCAAAGGTGTGTTCCGAGACTAACCTGAATCAAACTATCCAACTTCCAACCTTTTTCAGTAATCATTTTAATAAGTTGGAGTGCATGTTGCATAAACTTGATGTCCGCAGACAATTGAGATTCTATTTGGACAGGACAAAGGAATACAGAAAATCTGACCAACTCTTTGTATCTCAAGCTGACACTAAAAAAGGATTACCAGTCTCTTAAGTTACCCTTTCCAAATGGTTAACTGACTGTATTAAATTTATATACTCTTCAGCAAACCAAACATTAGAGCATGGTGTGAAGTCACATTCCACTAGGGCTGTTTCTTGAGCAACACAGGATTAGGGTGCTTGGGACGCTACCCATATGTAAGAATGAACGGCGAGATTGAACAACTTCACCTAAAGAAGTTATGTACTTACCATAACTTTCCATGTGAGTTCATCTCGCCTTCATTCTTGCATTTCCACCCGCCTTCCCCCTCCAGGGTCTCGAAGAACGAGTAGACTTGGGAGTCTGGTGGTCTTTTTCTAGAATTTCTTACTCTGGTTGGAGTCTTTGAGTTGCACCTGTTTATGCTGTGTTCAGCAAACTAGATCTGAGGTAGGACAGAGAGCATCATGGGATAGGGACTTGGCCTCGAGCTCTTCTGAGATCTACAGCTAGTAAAGCAGCTGACTTGGAGCCGATGGATCGACTCCGAACCCATGTGTAAGAATGAAGGCGAGATGAACAGCTCACATGGAACTTTATAGTTTGTACATAACTTCTTTTTTTATTCACCTCCTCTTACTGTAACTGTGTTTTCCCAACATTATTACATTATTTTTCTTTGCTGTGTGCGCTTGTGTTCAAATGATGTTATTCTGCTGCATTTATTACTTATTAGTAGCCAGATTAAATTGATCTGCTATTCTAAGCATCTTAGTTTTGGTTTTAGCACTTGGTGTTCAGGCCAGTTATTTTACATTTAAATAGGTTTTTGTGGTCTACACTCTTGTTGACAAACCCTTATCAAAACCCTCTCTGTACAAGTCTAAGTATTCAGAACACTGTCTGGACACTTCCCACCCATTTCTCCTGCCAGCCTGGTCAACATGGGCAGACTGAGACAGTATAGCAACTGCCTCACGTCGTTCACTGATTGTCCTCTTCTCCTAGCACATAATTCTACTTGCGAGAAATGCATCTACTTGAGTAACCTAGAATCCGTGCGCTCTCACACCACATTCAGTACTCCTGACAAAAGAGGAGATTGCCAGCGGAAGCACCACACCACCCACATCACATAGCCAGGCACAGCATATACACCCACTTATGCAGAGGTCCTTGATAAAAACTTAGCTAAACAGCTGAGACCTCCAATACACACACTCAAACATTTCACACACAACAGCAAACACAGCAGACAGCACACCATTGTCTCAGAAACACAGCCCATAAGGCATACCAATAAACCACTGCAGCCCATAAGGCATAACAATAAACCAAACATTAGTCATTGGTGACTCACTTGTGAAACACACCGATGTCCCCCTCACCAGGCTCGACAAGAATGTCACGGTCAATTGTCTGTCAGGTGCCAGAATCTGCCACATCATGTACTCACTCAAGTCACTCCACAACAGGTATAAATCTGACTCTCATTGTTTGTGTTAGTCTAAATTACTTGAGACGTACCTCCCTGGATGGACTATGTGAAGAGAGACATAATTGAGCTCTGAGTATGTGTCTTAGGCAAGTATGACCCTATCCCTAAGCAGCATCCTACCTTCAGCAAGAATGGTAGCACAATGCCAACAAAAATAATTAACTTCAATTTGCTTAGTTTCTGGTGCCTTTCCAAGGGGATCCAGTATCTGCCTGGGATAACATGGTTGACGGGCTTCGATGCTTTGCTAGAGATGGCCTTCCACCTGTCACCCTTGGGATTCCAGATCCTGGCCTAGTCTCTTGCCTCCCCCATTGTGCCTTTTTAGGCTATGTCCCAAAGACAAATATTCCAACATAAAAGATCTGTCAAAAAGTAAACTGAAGGTTATGCTGCTTAACGCTAGGAGCCTTGACCTGAAAATGTACTCACTGGAGGCTGTCCTCGCACTGGAAGATGCTGATATCTGTGCAGTCACTGAAACTTGGTTCATTGCTGCAGAGAGCACCCCTGCCTTACCAGGCTATACCTCATTCCGTCCCCAAAATGAGGTCTGGAAGACTGAGTGGTGGAGGCTTTAACTTCCTTAACGTAGGCACACCTCCATACTTTTGCCAGCACTATGCAGTGGAATTGACAAAAGGTGCAACTGACAGTTGGCAAGACACCCATGCAAGTTATAGCCAGCTATAGACCCCCCCCCCCCATCACTCAGGACACCCACTCCTCCTACCTGGACCTACTTGACTCCATCAAGGTACCCTCTAACACCCTGATCTTTGGTGACTTCAACTACCCCGCCATAGACTGGGTGAACTGTTCCTGCACTAATGCACTTCCCCAATGATTTCTTGACATCATCAGTTCTAACACACTAGACCAGCTTGTTTCAACCCCCACAAGGGGAGATAACATTCTGGACTTGGTTCTCACCAGCATGGGCAACCACAGCACCACTCCCATAGTATGTTCTTCCCTGGTGGGATGACATCATCTGTCTCATTTGAAGTTTCTATCCCTCACAGCCCCACCCCCCTCAAGCAGTAACCAGGCTAAAAATACTTCTCAAAAGCAGACTACAGCCTCCTAAGGGAAAGGTATCAGTAGCTTCACATCACTGCCCCCCCCCCAGAGGATGCAGACAACTATGCCAAACGGTATGCCAGTGCACTATACAAGCACCTACACAACTGCATGGACTCAGCCATACCCAACAAAACTAAAGCCTGCTCCTCAAGAAAACACAAACCTGTCTGGTGGGCATCCTCTATCAACAGACTTTACAATAAATGGAAGAAACTGTTGTCCAGTGGTAAAAAGGAACAAATTCCAAATTGGAAAAAGTCTCTCCTCAGCCTCAACAAGCAGCTTAGATCACTAGTGAAAACCTCCAAAGCCAGTTATGAATTGAAACTAGCCTGTGAAACAAAGGGAAACCACAAAGCTTTACTCAGTTATGTCAGGGACCTCCGTGGCAAAGCCAGGTTTGTTCCAAATTAGTACTTGACTCATTCACTCCAGAGCATCTCAGAAAAAGCTGCCTGCTTAATTCCACAATAAGAACAACAGTGCAGCCTGAGCTCATTTTCAGAAAATCCATTTGGAATACCATACAGATAACAAATGTTCATAACTCTAACTGTATGAACCAGACAAAAAATGTAAACTCAAAAGTTGTTCAGCAGACACTGACCTTTCTAGCAATGTAAATGTTGATAGTTCATATCAAAGTCGTCATTAAATATTTGGCAAGAAATGTTGATGTGCATATATTTTACCTTTTTGGAAAAGCAAAGCACAATATCTTGGTCAATGTACCATGCAGACCCATACAGTTTGAATTTAATTATTAGTATGAATGTCAGCTTTAAAATGATATCTTAACCATTACTGTGTGACGCTCCTTTCTTGAGATATTCACAGAAATATGATTACTATATTATTTCTCATAATTGATGAAGCATAATATCTCATCACCTGTAACAGAGCCTACATATCATTGTAGAAGTAATGCATCTGAATGTCAGCTTCAAAATGATGCATCATTTGTGTGATCACCATGCTCTCTTGCAAAGATATGGGCATAATAATGAGAAGTATTGTAAATGTATAATTTTCATAATTGTACAAGACTAAAACTGATATCTGTACATGTGTACCGACAGTTCATTTACAGTGTTGTAAGGAGTAATATGGTCTTCAAAATGAGGCATTACTTGGCACACTGACATGCTCCCTTGCAAAGTTATTTAGTAAAATATGGAAAAAAATCATAATTTCCATAACCTGAGTCCAAAACGAACTTTGATATCTGCACTTGTGTACAACATACAGGCACAATTCTTTTACCGTGTTGGAACCAGCAATACTGTCTTCAAAATGAGGTATTACTTGGCACATTCAGATGCACTCTCCTGAAACTGTTGTCCTTTCTCAACATCCTCGCCAGCTTCTTACCACACTTATTTGCCAAACTCAGGTAAATATATTTTACACAACACATTTCATAATGAGTTTTACTTACTATACTGGTCCTGCTTGGTCATAGGTGTTTTCCATTCTTCTCACAAGCTGCATGTTACCAATCCTGCATAGCTCTCCTCACGCCATTGTGGGGGTCGGTCAAGAACAACGCAATGCCCTCCTCAGTCAGGTGAACACCATCCCTTCTGAACAGGTGAACATCTTCCTCGGTGATGCTGTCATGGCAGATTGTAGATCAACCAACCCTGTGCATCAAGCCATGCATGAACTTATTCTGTAAATGTCTGGCCTTGTGAGCTGCCCGTTGCCTGCTGTATTCCATATCTGTCTAGGAATTATATCAGACCACACAAAATGACAACGTGGCCACCAAGACTGCAGGTGTTCAAAAATTGCTGTGAATTGAAACCGTAGCCATCCAAGTGGTTAACTGATGACATCATTCCCTCCAATGTGCAGCACAAAAATGTCGGGCTCAGGGTAGATGGAACACTTCTTGTCCAACAACTGCAGTAGTCTGTTCCAGTGCATACCTCTTCTTGCATTCCAGTATACCTTCACACTGGATGTGGGGAAGCTCAAGTTGTACCAGTTTTCAGTTTCCTAGGCATGGCTGGCAGCCCAGTGAATGTAGGAATGGCCACATACCCACACACACACTTGTCGTTCTCCTGGTCGTGAAGCCATGTCAGTGTCAGAAGGTGGACAGACCTGCAGAGGAAAGAAAATGCAAACAGATTACTACTGATATTTGACAGAAGTATTGGAAGACTACATATATATGTAGGTCATATGCATTACCTGGTTAGCCCATCCAAATTCTCCATGTTATCCACAGGGGCAGTATTCTTTGCATTAGGTACATAAGTGGTGGTGACACTTCAGAGGTACATACTACCCGTGAAAACACCAAATTACACACTATGACTGACAAGGGGGCACAGAAAGGGCACATGTAAAGAGAAAAAGGGTAAGGACCGCCGCTCCACTAATATGCCAAGGACAGGCATGGGGCTCCAGATGTTGGTTATCTGAAGTGTCCCATAGCTGTGCTGGCTGCCCATGCAGAATGCTGACACCACTGTTGTGTCACAACCTCCTTCAGTGTCAGCTGTCTGCCTTACCTCTACCTTTTCTGTTTACATGTGCCCATTCAGCAATGGACCTACGGGATGAGGGACTGAGGTAACTCACCAATTGCTGACCTGACCTTCATACATTTACTACCCTCACCTACATACATTGACTACACCTGAAGGGAGGGAGACTGAGTGGAGAGCTACATCAAGGCAATATGTCAAAAGACCAAGACTGACCCAGGCTGTCTTTTTGCATGTGTCCTTTCCCAGAGGGAATCATTGCATCACAGTGGCACCCATCAAGGCCGTGCTCACCTATGATAGCACTATGGGACTGATCTGAAGTCTCCAAGTTCCCAACTGCAATCCAGGTGAACCATAAGATCCATGGTGGCTGGGTATCTCCCCCCCCCCCCCATGATGCACCCACCAACACAAGAGCAGTTGGCACAGATCTCTGAAGAGGCACCTTCCTGGCCTTGGTGCATAAGGGCTTGGCTGGTAACTGTCAAGGGGGCACAGAAAGGGCAGATGTACATGCCCTCTAAATGAACTACAGACATTGTATGTCAGATGCATCACCCTATCTCGCAAGAGAGGCCACTATCATACTGATATTTGTGTGTATGTGTGTATATGTGCAAGTACATATTATGTACATACATACGTATATATCGATCTGCACAGACACACGCACACGAAAAAACATCAGAGGTTTTGGAGGATAGCTAATTGATGAAGAATGAGGGGGTGGCTTGACTACAAGCAGAGAAAAAACACCATCTGCCTTGTGCATTCATCAAAGTGATCATGGCTTCTACTTATGTGAGTAACAGTTAACAGCAACTGAGACTTTTACCTGACAAGTGATAATGGCTCACTGCTATATTGTAACTGCACTTATTGCTAATGTGATAGACCTTTCTTTCAGTACTGCATGTTATGCAGGCTCAGACAAAGGTGATAATTGCTGCACATAACCTGTTGACAAGGCATTCATTATATTACCTTGGGCAGCTGTTGCGTAACATAGACTTATCAGTAAAGAGAACACCTGAGTAATTCAGTAAAATAGTATAACACTTGCATATTACTGAGCCCTTCCTCCCACCTAAATGCCACACATGACTGACAAAGCCAGGAAAAACGCACAAAAAATATGGTAGCTCCATGCTGGCAGTAGTCAACAAGTGATCACCTTTATCTCATTCATGCAACTACTAACTAATCACAAATAGAATAATACAAGCAGAAGTGATTTCTTGTCTGCTTATTTTACATTATACTATTTACTCAACGGTGTATCTGATGTCTTATATGCAGGTATATTACACTATAATTACATTTCTGTGCTGTATTCTAATGTAACCATATGAAATTTTCTGACTTAATTTCTGTTTCCCCAGTAACCCATCCGGTTGTTTGCATTGTGTATGCACAAGCACCAAAATGACACAAATTATTTTGCCCAGCGGTCACCAGCAGTCAGACCATGTATCCACAAGCACTTCCCTGTTATACAGTGAATTATTTCCCCAAGCAACATCCTCGTTACTATGTCCAGGTATACATGCACCTCAATGAAATGTTTCCCCCAAACAACCCTTCAGTAACATTTCGTAGTATGTGCAGCCACCAGCATGAACACTTCACTCAAGCAACCCCTTCAGTAGAATGTTGAGGTATGCACAATCACCAAAATTAAGCACTTCCCCAAACAAAACGTGTATAACATTTCCTAGTATGTACAACCAAAGTAGTACAGAACTTATGTTTTACTGAGCATTGGATATACCATGGAACACAGTGAAGACACTCAAACAGTGGAGAAAATATGGGACAACAGTGATGTTGCAAAGAACTGGATGTCCCTCCAAAATTTAAGAAAGGACAACACAATCACTGGTTAGGGAGGCTGCCAAGAGACCTACAGCAACACTGAAGGAGCTGCAGAAATTTCTGGAAAGTACTGGTTGTGTACTACATGTGACACCAATATTCTCCATATGTCTTGACTATAAGGTAGGTAGGGTTGGAAGACAGAAGCCTTTTCTTACACAGAAAAACATCCAGGCCAGGCTAAAATTTGCAAAACAAGACATCAAGTCTCCCAAAAGCATGTGGGAAAGTGTGTTGTGGTCTGGTGAGACCAGGGTTGAATTTTTTGGTCACATTCGACAAGATACGTTTGGCACAAAAACACCACTTCGCATCACCAAAAGAACAACATTCCCACGGTGAAGCATGGTGGTGGCAGTATCATGCTTTGGGGTTGCTTTTTCTTCAGCTGGAACTGGGGCTTTAGTCAAAGTGGAGGGAATTATGAACAGTTCCACATACCAGTCTTTGCAAGGAAAACTGATAAATTGCAACTGCAGTAGTAAAGAAGTGTAGTAAAGAAAAGGCACTGGTGTAGATTCAGGAGTTGTACCATTATGGGCAGATTCCAAAAGCAAAAAAATAATCCATTCATTCTACAGGCGTCTGGTTGGACTACATCTTAAATGCTGTGTACATTTCTTGAGACAGCATAAAGAAGGAGATATCAAGTACCTTGAAGATGCATAAAAAAACTGTTGCTGCTCATAATGGTGAGGTGCACTCTAAATTAATAAGCTACAACAAAACACATTTTCAGAAAGGGGTTACCTGAAGTAGGTACACACAGTATTATTGCATAAAGCCATCAGACATAGACTACCCTTTGAAACATATTTGGCCAGTCTAATCCAACTGTCTTATTAGTATGCACTTCTATTTCCTGAGTTTCTGCTTCCATACTTTTGCTTCCACTTCACTTATCAAGTACACAAGCTGCCACCTTTCAGATTAACATTATAAACAGAATGACTCTTCTGCAATTTGATAGCACATAATGTGTCGTTTTGGGGAAATTCTTCATAGGCAAATTGCTGGGAACACAAGCACACAAATGCCCCACAATCAGACAAGTTCAGGTTAGCAACAGTGCATAACCTCATGTGGTACTTGCATGCACATAGCTCATAACATATGAAGACACGACTTCATGTAAATAAAACCAGGTACAGCAAACTTAAGTCCGAACAATTTGCAGCTGTACGCAGTTAACACGGATGTGATTCACAGTTGTATGTAGGGGAAAGTGTGTCAACTTGTGCCAGAATTGTGCGTGCTCTGGTTTAAGCACACAGGCGCCATGAGAAGGTACTCCGGGTTAATGAGTTAAAATGTAAAAGACATGCAGAGTGCAGCTTATGCTGGAGAGGGAAATATTCCCCGAAAGGCTGCACTGATAGAATATTGAGTGCTGACCATCACCAAACACAAAGCAGGTTCATTATTTGGCTGCTCTGTGACCATCAATACAGGGCATCATATTTTCACTACTCAGCTGGTCTTTAACATCAGAAAAATGGGTAGCTGGTAGTAGAGCCGCAGTCCAGAAATGTCACCAAGATGGTCAAGTTACCAGGATAGGGAAAATGGAAGAAAAAAAAAACACCCCAAAACAGATCCATGTAATCATGACAGAAAAAAAAACAGACTTCTATTTTCGCAAACTACCTGTTTGAAACGAAAATATTTAACAGTACGGATGAAGTGTACTGTACCGATGTCAGAAATACACAGGCCAGCTAAGGTAGTATGGACCACAGCATGTGAGCAGGCATTCTAGAAGCCTAAAGAAGCAGCTTTGGGAGGACCCCCTGTTATCCAGTCCAGAGTACAGCGAAGAATTTGTTGTACAGGTGGATGCTTCGAACCATGGAGTGGGGGCTTTACATAGCCAGATTTCTTCTGTATCAAGGGGATCTTTACATGGCTTATAGGGCTTCCCTCGGACCTAGCTGTGATGGATCTGTTGGACATGTGCAAAACAAACAGCATCAGAAATACTAGGTCCAGGGATATGAACTTCATTTGAGAGGCAAACATAGAATGTGCTGGAGATACAGACGTGTGTCCAAAAGGATCCTAGTACCACAGAACAGACTCTGCATGCATGTAAAATAGAGTTCATCTGGGACCCATTCAAAGGTAGCCTTGAAATGGATGGGGAAATCATAAATTTGCCATGGTCTGGCCCCTGTGCCATCAATAAGTGTTATCCTAACTAACACCACCTCCTATAAATCCTTAGTTGCCTCCCTACTAACATGCCCCAGTGATACTCAGGACCCATGTAGTTTGAAGTGTCTGGTAGGCTTGTAAGGGCTGTAGTGCTTGTCAGTCTAGTAACAACCAGTGAACTTATGCTCCAGCCATCTGCAATGAGGCCATCATTCTTTGGTCTTCAGGCTGCATCTATCGTCAGTCACCTGAAACAGCCCAAACAATATGCATTACAGTAGAGATGTTTGTGTTTCACTGTTGCAGTCATTACACTAGGGTTATCCTGCTGGCAGGCTACCCGCAGTCGGCCCGAGTTCCAAAGTCTTGGTCCGGCGTCTGTTGTCGCCTCTTCCCTGCCGTCAGTGCGCCAGAGGTATAAAAGATGCAACCAACGCCATTTTCTTCAGTCTTTCTTGCCGCGCAGTGCCCGAAGCAAAAGCAGTTCACAAGTGCCGGTCGGCCGACTCCTGAGATTTTCTAAATAGAGTTTCAGAACCGAAGTCTTCAATAAAGCTAAGTACCCCGTTGGGGAAACTTTTACTTGCCTCCAGAACCAATGTCAGTAAAAGTTAACAATTGTATTTCTTGTGGGAAGCAAATACCTCATAAGGATTTTCACTCTTACTGCATTCCTTGCCTAGGCCCTGACCACGACGTTACTAGTTGTCGATTTTGTGCTGGATTCAACAAGCGCACTATTAAACGTCTGTTTGATTTTGCCTTAAATTACTTTGGCCGAAGGTTTAACTATATAATGCCGTCGGAACAACCGACGACTGGAATTCATAAAAAGTGCAAAGACAAGGAAAAGGACAGGCATCCTAGGTCCAAAACCGACGACGAAGCCTCTTCTAGGCCAGTTGCCAGTTCTCAGTGAGGCGCTTTTGCTGCCCCTGACGCCTGCTACCTCAGAGCCACAGGCCATATCCGACTCTCACGTGGAGACAACTAGGCCTCTGGATACTCAAGGTATTGGGCGTATGGAAACTATTCCCTCAGATGGGTCCGGAGCCACTGAGCAGGCATCGGCTTCTGATGGTGTTTTCAGACCTTCCAGCTTACTGTCAAGTCCTCTGCAACAGCCAAGGTACAGTCAAAGACACCAGTAAAGACAAGGAAACAAGTACAGCATTCTCCTGGACAGTCATCCATGCCAAAGAAACAGATGCTTAAAATGGCCGAAGAGTTAATTACTTTGATCAGGGGATCCCATCCCCCTCCTGAAAAAAGGCCTAGGCAAGACACTGATTATGATTCCTCTGACCAGGTTTCTATTTCCTCTGATTCCTCTTTAGATCAGGGTTATTCTCTCCCTCCTTATGAGGACTCTGATGCTGAAAAATCTATACCTTCAGCCTCTCCACCTGAGGATTATTCTTTTGGGGAAACTCTGCACACCATGAGGGAACATTTCCACTGGGAGAGCCAGGATTATTCAGAATCCAAGAAAAGGCTCAGAGATTTTCTTTCACTACCTCAGCACAGGCCCCTAGCTATCCCCCCTGTGCTTGATATTGTTGTTGGTTTTCTCCGAATCCAGTCTGTCTCCTCATTCTTTACCCCCTGCACCAGTCAAGCCAGGCAGGTATTACAGAGTCCCTGACTCTCATAAATTTCTTTATAAAAACCCTGCTGCTGACCCAGAAACAATTTCTCAGGGTCCCAAGGGGGTTAAGGCTTCCACTGCAAAAATCCCTATCCCGTCTCATAGGGATTCCAGAGCACTTGATAGATGGGGGGAAAAATGTCTACACTTCTGCTACTTTAGCTGTAAGGGCTTTAAACTGCCAGTTTCACATGCTTAAATACCAACAGTACCTTATGTCTTTATTAAAACAGAAAATGCTTACTAACTCAGAAAATCCTGATAATAAGGAAATGCAGGAATTATTGCATGCAGCTGAACAAGTGGGAAAGCATACTTTGCAATGTGGTTTTGATTCATTAGAGGCTTCTTGCAGAGCCGCAGTTACAGACTCTGTCATTCGTAGGCATGCTTGGTTGAAAGAACAAAGTTTACCTGAACATGTTAAAGTAAAATTACTGGATGCTCCACTACAGCATGATACTTTGTTTGGTGTTAAGGCAGAAGAGGTGTTAAAGAAAATGGAGGATAAAGCAAAATCTATGCAGACAGTAAAGGATTTCTTACAGGTGCAACCACCTAGGTTTAGTAGAAATTGGCCTTCAAAAAAATGGTCCTTTCAAGTCTCACACAGGCCACAGAGGCAGATACAGACACCCAAGAGGCAGATCTCAGCCCCAAGGATCCTACAGACCTAAACAGTGGGGTGCTTCTACCCCCAAAGGAGGAGAAGACAAATCACAACCGTACAGGAAACTGTCCCAATGACTTCCCTCTACAAAGGCCAAGCACTTGCTATTGGCAGCAAGGACAAATGGGTACTGAATATAATTACTCAAGGTTACAGGTTCCACTTTCATAGCCTCCCAAAATCAAAAGGTATGCCGAACCTGCCATAAAACCAATGGGCAGAGGCACAAAAGGAAGTTGCTGCTCTCATGGACATGGGAGCTATTCAAAGAATACCACAGCAAGAACAGGGACAATGATTTTACTCAAGACTGTTCCTGGTACCCAGAAAGGACAAAGCCTGGAGACCAATACTGGACTTGTCAATCCTAAATACTTACCTGGATGTTGCAAAATTCAAAATGTTAACACTACAGCAACTTCTACCTATGCTTGGCAAGAAGGCTTGGCTGGTTACTTTGGACCTCAAGGAGGCTTACCTGCATGTACCAATCAGACAGTCTTGCAGATGATACCTCAGATTCATAGCTGGCTCAATGCATTACCAATTCTCTGCACTGCCCTTTGGCTTATCTACTGCGCCCAGGGTCTTCACAAAATGCCTGGCACCAGTAATTACATTTTGCAGACAGAGGAATTCAAATATATCCCTACTTGGACGACTGCCTTATTCAAGCAGAGGGCAAGGACATTCTACTAAGACATCTGGCGTTTGTAAAAACATTACTAATTTGCCTAGGGTACACTGTAAACGAAAAGAAATCAAAACTAGTGCCCTCTCAAGAGATAATATTCCTGGGTGCAAGCTTAAATACAACTGCTCAGATGGCTTATCTCCCGCCAGACAAACAAAGGCAACTTGACTCATTACTTTCAAATGGCAACAAAGACCCAGCTCCCTGCAAGAAAAATTCTGCAGGCCCTGGGTTTCATGGCATCCTGCATTCTACTAATTCCATATGCAAGACTGCATATGAGGAAACTACAATGGTATCTAAAAAGTGTTTGGACTCAACATTGCCGCAGCCTGGAAACAGTAATAACTGTAATTCCCTGTCTACAACAGGAGTTTCTATGGTGGTCCCGGGCTTGTCACCTCAACAAGGGACAGCCCTTCACCTTGCCCACAGCCAGGCAGACAATAACGGATGCATCGGATTATGCCTGGGGGGCGGACATGGAAGGAAAATGTATTCAGGGCACTTGGCCCAAGGAACAAATGCATCTGCACATCAATCAAAAAGAGATGCTAGCTGTACAGAATGCCCTGACAGCCTTCAAGGATCTACGGCATCCAGGACAGCTATTGCTAAAGACGGACAACACCACAGTTATGTGGTACATAAACAAGCAAGGGGGCACACATTCCTACCCCCTCTGCAGGCAAGCCATGACTTTGTGGAACACAGCACTGACCTATCAAGTACATCTGCAGGCACATTTCCTGCCAGGAAAGAAAAATGCACTGGCAGACGAACTAAGCAGAAATCTCATGGATCCACACGAATGGAAACTAAATCCACAGGTCTTCAGCATGATAATAAGGAAATCGGGACGCCCAGACATAGATCTTTTTGCCTCCCCTCACAACTACCAATTACAGAAATTCTGCACAAGGACTTATCACGCACAAGCATGGAAAGTGGATGCTCTTTCATTCAGCTGGAAAACCCTGACAGTTTGCCTTCCCTCCACTGCCTTTTCTTCCCAAGGTACTCAAGTCAGACAGGAAAAGCCAAAAATGATCCTGATTTCCCCAGACTGGCCACGCCAGTACTGGTGCCCAATCCTAAAGAGCTTGTCTCAAGGCCCAGCCTGGCCTTTACCTCAAATTCCTCATCTCCTGACTCAACAGAACAATCAGATTCTGCACAGTCAACTCAGAACCTTAAATCTGGCTGCATGGCATTTAATATAGTCACTCAAACCACTCCTCTCTCTAAAGCTGTTATGGATGTCATTTTAGAAGCCAGGAGACCCAGCACTAGGAAATCCTATTTAGAAAAATGGAAGAGATTCTGTGCTTGGAACCAGGCCCAAGGACTTGAACCACTTGTTCCAAACATACCTCCGATTTTACAATACCTAACTGAGATGCTGGACAAAGGCCTTTCCTTCTCATCGATTAAGATCCATGCCTCTGCCATTTCAGTTCATTACAATACGGAACCTCGTAATCTGAAGTGGTTAACTTCATTTGTGCATCAACCTATGGGTTATCGGATCCACATCGGATCTGAGCCGGCAGTTTCCAACAGCTACGATCCGAGCTCCAAGCTCCTCCCCCTTACACAACTCCCTGCCCATCCCTTCCTGACCTCAGATCTAGTTTGTCGCGGTTACACCAGCAGCTTGATCTCGAGCTTCCAGGTCTTCGAGTTGTTCTGTGAGAAAAATCTTTTCTTTTTCAATTATAGTTATAGTTTTTGAGTGAGTTTTGTGTGTGCGTTACCTTTCCTTTAGTTTTAGAGTAATTGTTAGCCTTTCCTCCCCCGTTTCTCGTGAGAGCGTTAGGGTGTGTGTGTGTGTGTGTGTGTGTGTGTGTGATTTTTGGGGCCTAGTGTGTGCGTTTTTAGGTTATGTCTGAGGCCGCCAAAACTTTTTTCTCCAAGTGTGGCCATAAGCTTTCCCTGGCTGATGGCTACACTCGGTGCGTTATATGCCTTGGGGTTGAACACCTGTCTTCTGGCTGCTCTATTTGTGCAGCGTTCAACCCCAGGGCTATCGGGGACCGGAGGTTGAAGCTGATTCCGGCTGGACTTCTGCCCCTGGACTCTGCTTCGTCCTCCGGTCCCTCCGTGGCTCCTGCCGCGCCTATGGATACTTCCCTTGCCCTGGCCCGGGACTTGATCTCCCACCTTGGGCCAGGGGGATAGGGAAGCCAGGAGGGAGAAGCGCCGAGAAAAACACCGCAAGCGGCGGGCCGAAGCCTCTGCTTCAGCCCCGCCAGCCAAGTGAGCTCCCCCCCCCCACGGGACGTCCGGGCCTTCTCCTTCCCCACTCCATTCTCCCAGCTTTTCACCGGGGCTGGAGGAGGATGAGGCCCGGTCTCCCTCGAGGTCATCGAGGTGGCACTCCCGTCCCGCCTCTGTGGCCTCTTCTAGGTCCACGAGAAGCCTAACAGATGCAGACTTGGACCCGGATGATGAGAAGGTTCCTCCAGGCCCAGCTGCAGATGGGAGTGCTCCTGCCTCCCCCCTCCTCCGGGGGGGAGCTCGACCCCTTTTTTCACCCTGATTGCTCCTTCCCTGACCCGCTATCTGGGTTCAGGGTCTACGGAGCCGAGTAGCGTCGGAGCCGGGGAAATGTCGGCGCCGATGAAGTCTGGTATTTTGGTGCCGACAGCTCCCTCGAGCCTGTCGGGTCTCTTTTCTTCGGAACCAGGCTCTCTGAGTTGAGCTTCGGATCCGAGGCGGTCAGTATGCCTTTGGCTCCGGCTAGGTCGGAGCATACTGGCCCTTCAGATCTGGCCCCGATCTGCTTGTCTGATCCGATGGAGGGTCTGCTCTCGGATCCTAGGGAGAGCGGCTCTCTTTCGGCATTAGACGTGGTGGAGAGGGTTCTGTCGAGGGATTCCAGGCCCCCCAGCCTTAGCTACCGCTCCACCCTGCACTCCCTCGCAAACAGGTCTGACTTCCATCACCCGGCCCCAGGGACAGCCTGCTCAGACATCCCAGATCGTTCCCTTGTTGGAACAGGATGTGGTTGGTGAGGCCTCCTCGGACAGCCCCCCCCCCAAGGAAGTTCCTCACAAACGCAAGTGCAAAAGGAGGCACTTGGACTCCCCTGAGTCTTTGACAGAGGACACTGACTTGGAGAAAGGGGAAGGTTCCCCAAGATCACCCCCCGAAGACGTCTCATTTGGAGACATCATGGAGATGCTCAGGATCAGAGGAGGGTGGTCTGCCCCAAAGCCTACCTCGGACGAGTCTGTGTTCCTGGAGGCGTTTGAAGCAGGCCCGTCTACCTCTTGGGTGTCCCCTTCAGCCGATCCCCTGGTAGAGCTGATCACTACCAGGGCATGGAAGGAGCCGGACACTGTGGAGCCTGTCCCTAAGAGGCCAGACAGAATTCTTAGCCCTCCCTCGGACAGGTCACATTGGAGTAAGGGAACCCCCATAGATGCCATGTTGGTGGCGGCAGCCACCAGAAGGGAACTGGCCCAGGAAAGTCCCTCGGTCCATCCCCCGGACAAGGAGTCTCGGGCGATGGACTGTTTGGGGAAGCGGATATTTGCTTCAGCTACCTTCTTCAAAAGGTCGCAGAACTACATGGCACATGTCATACGGCTCCAGCGGGATCTTATTAAAGAATACGCTGGGTCGTTCCCAGAGTCCATGTCGGCAGAGGACAAACAGGTGTACTCTACCCGAATGGCCACTCTCATGTCTATTTCCAATACCTCTATGCGGCTACTGTCCCATGCTACGGAAGGAGCCGCTAGAGCTAGCTGAGCAGGTGTCGTCCTAAGGCGACAGGCATGGCTCCACCACTGTGATTTCGCGGAACCCTTCAAGACATCATTCGCTAATGCCCCGTTTGATGGTTCTGCCCTCTTTGGCAAGACCGTACGCGACACCTCGGTCCAGAGCGAGAAGGACGGGAAGACGTCTGCCGTCTGAGTCCGCTTCTCTGCTCCCCAGGGGTCCTTCTCAAAGAACCAAAAGGGACAGAAGAAGATGTGGTTCCGAAAGTCTCAACAATCCCGTTTCGCTCCGGAAAACCTGTCCTTCAGAGGCAGAGGAGGACAGGGTGGACGCCACCTTAGAGGCAGAGGGGGCCCGAAGAACTTTGGGTCCAGAGAACCTTTCTCTGATCGGCCCACGCAGCAACCCTGAGGGGTTACCCGACTGCTCCACTCTGGAGGCAGTTGGGGGGCGTTTCTCAAAGCACCTAACAGCTTGGGAGTCCATCACGACAGACCGCTGGGTGCTTCGAATTATATCCAGAAGCTACCTGAGATACCTCCCTGATGTCCCACCCGATCAGAGGGAGGCCGCAGCCGCAGAAATTCGTCAGCTGCTAGAAAAAGGAGCGATCCAGCACGTTCCCCCAGACCAGTACAGATCAGGCTTTTACTCCAGGTTCTTCTTGGTGCCAAAAAAGACGGGGGACTTGAGACCAATCCTCGACCTATCCCTCTTGAACCTGGCAATAGCCAAAGAAATGTTCCGGATGGTCACTCTTCAATCCATTCTCCCCCCTCTTGCAGGAGAACGACTGGATGTGCTCCATAGACCTCAAGGATGCGTACTACCACATCTTGATGGACAGACGATCCAGGAGGTTTCTCCGTTTCAGGCTAGGAGCCAGCCATTACCAATTCAGGGTCCTCCCCTTTGGTCTCACCACGGCCCCCCTGGGTGTTCACCCAAGTGTTAGCGGTGGTAGCGGCCCACCTGAGACTCCAGGGAATTCAGGTCTTTCCATACCTGGACGACTGGCTCCTGATTGCCCCCACAAGGCATCTACTCTGCACAGCCAGGAATTTCTTTCTTCGACTAGCTTCCCCGGCTGGGGATCACGATCCATGCTGGAAAATCCTCCCTGCTCCCGACTCAGATCATAGATTTTATCGGAGCCAGGTTGGACACAAACCAGCTCTTAGCCTTCTTAACTCCGGACCGGATGCAATCTCTAAGACTCCATTTGCAGGCCATTCTTCATTGCCCAGCCCCTCCGGCGGAATTGGTCCTGAGGGCCCTAGGCTCGATGGCGGCTACCATCAATCTCCTTCCCATGGCACGCCTAAATATGAGGATTCTGCAATGGACCCTCCAAGTCCAGTGGTCCTTCCTGCGTTATCCCCTGAGCCATCCTGTCCCTCTCAGCAGGGTTTGCAGGAGAGCCCTCTTATGGTGGCTCCAGTCTCCGAACCTCCAAAAGGGGCGCCCCTTCCCCTAACCACCGTGACCACGGACGCCTCTCTCGCCTCGGGTGGGGGGGGGCATTGTTTGGGCAGGACTGTCCAAGGCACGTGGAACCAGACTGAGACCTCACTGCATATCAGTGTCCTAGAGATGAGGGCTGTGCTGTTAGTGTTGCAAGCACTTCAGAGCCTTCTTCCCGTTGGGACTATTGTGATCCAAACGGACAATATGTCAGTCGTTTGGTATATCAACAAACAAGGGGGAACCAGGTCCTATCCACTTTGTCGAGAGGCCATGAGAGTTTGGGAATGGGTGATTTCCACCAACCGCTTTCTCATAGCAACGCACATTCCAGGCCGGTCCAACATCCTAATGGACAAATTGAGTCACACCATCCTCTCGCCGTACGAGTGGTCTCTGAATCCCAAAGTAGCGAAGCAGATCTTCTCCAAATGGGGTCAACCTTGTTGCGATCTTTTCGCCTCTCCTTCAAACACGAAGTGCAACACCTACTTCGCTCTAATTCCCCCACCCGGGGAATTACCAAGAGATGCTCTGGTGCATGCTTGGCCACCCTGTCTACTTTATGCTTACCCACCTCTTCCCCTGATGCTGAAGTTTCTGCAGAAAGCCAGACGGTTGGGGAGCACAATAATTCTCACTGCCCCATTCTGGCCTCGTAAGGCATGGCTCCCATATCTGTGGTCTCATCTAGTGAATCCTCCCTGGATTCTAGATCCTGTCCCAGATCTGATATCACACCCTTTGGGCCTGCTGGCCCAGAACCTGGACAACCTCAAGCTTGCGGCTTGGTTGATCCAGTTCCATTGTTAGCTAGGACTCCCGGTATCTCTTCCCCGGTCAAAGCAATCCTAGAAACTGCTCACAAGCCGTCTACTAGGAAAGTTTATCGTAGCAAATGGAAACGCTTTTCTATTTAGGCAGAACATCAGAAACTAGATCCTTTTACAGCTCTGTTACCAGCTGTGCTGGATTTTCTGTCAGGATTATTTGATCAGGGTGCTAGCTCTTCCACAGTCAAAGTTCAGTTGGCAATCGCTCATTACCATGTTGGATATGATCTTGGCCCTTTGACCTCATCCAGATTGTGTAGGGCCTTCTTAAAAGGCACCTTCTTACTAAGACCTCCGGTGAAGGATGTAATTCCTCCTTTGGACTTATCGCTGGTACTCCAGGCTTTAACAGCTTCTCCCTTTGAGCCTGCTGCTTCGGTAGATCTCAAATTCTTATACTGGAAAACGGCTTTTCTTGTTGCTGTTACTTCGTCGAAAAGGGTTTCGGAACTTCAAGCCCTTTGTGCCAAGCCACCGTACTTGACTTTCCACAAGGATAGGGTATTCCTCAGGACCAATCCCTCTTTTCTGCCCAAAATTGCTTCCGAATCTAACATCAACCAGTCTATTAATTTTGCCAGTCTTCTTTCCCAATTACCAAAATAAAGGCGAATACAAGTTACACTCTTTGGATGTACACAGACAGCTAAGATTCTATTTGCATAGGACAGCCGGTCATAGGCAATCAGACCAGCTGTTTGTGTCCTTTGCTAAATCCAGTTTGGGAAAATCTGTTTCTAAAGTCACACTGTCCAGGTGGATTTCCCAGTGTATTCTCGAGTTCTGGCCGGCCTGCTCCTCATGGAGTCCATGCCCATTCTACTCTGTCTGTTTCTACATCTGCTGCTTTTCGAGCTAGAGTTTCGCTGGATGACATTTGCTCTGCTGCCATGTGGGCTTCTTCTCATACATTTATAAACCACTATAAGTTGGATCTGGTTTCCAGAGGGAGAGCATCCTTTGGCTCCGCAGTGCTCCGGAACATCCTTCCATAAGGGCCTCCCAAGATTCAGGTAGCTGGGGACTCTGTCCCATAGGTTGATGCACAAATGAAGTTAACTACTTCAGATTAAGAAGTTATGTACTCACCATAACGTTCCATCTGAGTAGGTAAACTTCATTTGTCATCCACTGTCCCTCCCTCCGTCCCCCTGTCCTGTTCGGATGTTCATAGATATTCCTGCTTCATGGTGGATTGTATCCAGTTTACACTATGCAGGTTGTGATTGCAGGTCTTGCTTTTAGGCAAACTCTATCTGAGGTCAGGAAGGGAAGGCAGGGAGTTATGGGTAAGGGGGAGGAGCTTGGATCTCGGATCTTAACTGTTGGAAACTGCCGGCTCGGATCCGATGTGGATCCGATAACCCATAGGTTGCTGACTAATGAAGTTTACCTACTCAGATGGAACATTATGGTGAGTACACAACTTCTTATTTTTTCGCATCCACTACTAAGGCAGTACCTCAGAGGGGCAAGAAACATAAGACCCCCAAAGAGAGCACCAGTACCAACTTGGGACCTCAGTTTTGTTGTAGAAAATCTCACACTGCCTCCTTTTGAGTCAGCCTGCACAGCTGATATAAAATTCTTATCATGGTAAACTGCTCTGCTCCTAGCAATAACTTCAGCAAGAAGAGTCTTAGAGTTACAGGCACTAATGGCAGTGGAACCTTTCATAATTTTTCTTCAGGACAGGGTCTCTCTAAGGACAAACCCAACATTTATGCCAAAGTTGGTTTCCAGTGTGGCTCTTAATCAAACTATTCATTTACCAACTTTCTATCCAAATCCCCAGAACAAAGGGAGAGACTTCTGCACACTTTGGACATACACAGGCAGCTAAGATTCTACTTGGACAAAACAAAAGCTTTCATAAAAACTGAGCAGCTGTTTGTATCTTATGCTGCAGGAACACAAGGAAAGCCTATCTCAAAGCAGACAATTTCAAAATGGATAGGACACTGCATTCGCTTCTGCTATGCACAACATGGCAAATCAGTGCCTAAGGGCATCAGGCCACATTTAACAAGAGCAGTAGCCACTTCAGCAGCTTTTCTCAGAGGAGTACCAACCAAGGACATTTTAGAAGATGCAACCTGGAGTTCAGTGCACACCTTCACAAAGCACTACCACTTACCTCTCTACTCTAAATCCAGAGCAGGCTTTGCCACTGCAGTCCTGCTGTGCCTAGTAGCCTCTCCTAATCCTATTTAGGCCCAGCCACCCAACCTCAGCTTTGGGATTCAACCCAAGTGTAATGACTGCAACAGTGAAACATGATGAACATAGTACAGTTGTGTACCTACCATAAATGTAGATGTTAGTGTATTCACTGTTTCAGTCCAGGTTACCCTCCCACCATCCCCCTTTTCATTGCTGGGACTTTTTCTGCACATCTCAACTCTATACAACCTATGTGGTGCATTTGCCTGTAGATGAAGGAATGGTTTATTTTTTGGTACATGCATGCTTTTTGGCATACTTTTTTACAGCCTTCCTATTTGGGGGCACCTTACATCTGAGGCAAGAAAAACTGAAGAAAATGGCGTTGGTTGCATCTTTTATACCCCTGGCGCACTGACGTCAGGGAAGAGGCTACTACAACCGACGCCGGACCAAGACTTTGGAACTCGGGCTGACTGTGGGTAGCCTGCCAGCAGGATAACCCAAGTGTAATAACTGCAACAGTGAATACATTCGAACATCTACATTTATGGTAGGTACACAACTGTACTTTTCTACCCCCCCCCCCCCGAAACAGACAGAAGACAGATAAGGCACGTATACTTAATTTCCACCCACCTGAACAACCCTACTTTGCAGAAATCCACTAAAGGTTGTTGTCACTAAATAATCAAACACATTTTCACGCCAGACTTGCATCGTTCAAGAAATGGGTGCCAACACAAAACCTGATAGTCTAGCAATGTTTTGAGCTTCTAAGAGTAAAAAACAAAATACCACCCTATTTTGGGGCCTTTATCCCCTTTTATTTAGCAACCACCATGTCAGTTACCGCCTTTACCCTTGATTATTCATGGTTTCAGACCTCTCAACTGTCCATATTTTCACAGAAAGCCCAGATGTTTACCTCATATTTTGGTGTCTCTCATAAAATTGATAGTTTTCTGACAAACCACTTGGATGATCTGAGAACTGAAATCACTAAATAAATTTTCAGCCTACTTTGTACTATATGCTTTACATCCACACCTCTTCCATGAAAAAAAAAAGATTCATGTTTATCAGCCTCGCATTACTCAAAAAAACACACAAAAACACATCAGTATTTACTACTATAGCTATTCTTGAAATTATCCACAATTTAAGGTAGTTTTACAGAATATTCCCTTAGTCTTCCTGACCGAGTCCCAAGGCAAGAAATCTAGAGTGCATCCTATGGGTTTGTTTTTATTATTATGAAAGTTGGAATAGTTGGTGTGGCTGTTTCTCATACAGATTGTTTTGAAGTTCTGGGAAGTGTGGTGTGGTGTGCCTGTTCAATCATTTTAACAGCACCGACTGAATGATTTCTCCAGTACTGTTACAACTCTGGATAGTAAAACATACGAAGTAATAGCAGCAACAACAGCAGTACTGCTCAAGTTATCTACCAGCAACACCTAACATCACGTTACTCCAGTAGTGAACTACACAGCAATTATTAAAGATTAGTCATCTGTCCACAGTTTCAGGTTACCCAAGCTCTAAATCTGGTTTCAGTCACTGAGAAAACGAGTCATTGTTGCGGTCGGGACCTTTCAAATCCTTTATATGGGAAACTGAAAGACACCCTTGCAAAAAGGAACACACACAATAAAAATGTTCTTAGCTCAAGTAATGGGGCAAAAAAGTACATCCATCATCAGTCAGAAAAGAACAATTCTACCCATACGGTAACTTAAACTTAACCGTCCGTCAAGTATTAACAGGAACAATCTTCAAACAAGACAAGCAATTACACAATCTCAAACAAGACAAGCAACTACTCAGTATTTCTCTCCACCCAACCACCAAATTGTCCACAAAATATAAACCCACCTTTTAGTGTCTGAAAATCCCGGGGTACACTGTGAGATAAGAGATGTGCGGTATGAGATGACCAGCTTTAGTATGCACATTTAAATTTAATGAAACTGACTGGGTCCTAGCAGTGCATGCTTCTGCAGGTGAGCAAATGTGAGACTGGTGTCTCTTTTTCCCTTATTTGTCTTGGGAGTGGGTGGCTGTGATTAAATAGCAGTTTAACCCTGGCAAATGCTGGTTGTGCTTTGGTAGAAGCACAACGTGCCAAGTTAAATCCGATGGTTCTGATTTGTTCTCACAGGGACATTTATACCATATTCTGTCTTGTGTATATAGGTCTGGTGGTGGGGGTTCCAAATTAGATTATGAAAAAGGAGCCGAACCAACATTGTGAAGAAAGTTTAGGTGAAGTGCTGTTAACTTGAAGGGGAATCGTGCAGTCATATTTAAATTGTAGGAATATTTGTGCATTTTTTTTTTTTTTTGTATTAAAACTTTCCATAAGGAATCACAATGACTGTCAGACTAGATGTAGTTTGATTATTCCGGTGGTGTTTCCTTACTTTGGTTTGGAGTAAACAGATCAGGTTGTTACTATTTTATCTGTTGTAACTTGAAACTTCTCCCCTCGCCAGACATGAAGTTTTGTTCCACTAGAACATCTGTAACGCCTGCTGGTTTGGATATTCTTGGTGCATTGTCTTTACACACATTCCTGCTCTTGTTTTTATAAGTAGCTGAGTAGAATGACCCAAAATCCCTTGCAGGCATTGCTTGGGGTACATGGGGTGATCGTATACCCTCGAGAATCCATATTTTCTCCTCATACCGTTATTGTCAAATACTGAATGATAGATTTTGAGATCATATTTTTCATGAAATGCATATCAGTGCAACATTATTCTGTTAGCTTTGTTTTCGCATTTATTTTTGGTTCTTGAGAATTACTGTGTTATGCGATTGGGGGTATGAACAAGAGAGTATTTAATTTGAACTTTTTTTTGCAATGAGGAATTAAATTGTGTTAATCCTTGTACTGCTGTTTGGGGAATGATTTGGAGTATTAAGTGTACAGATGGTGTAGGTAAGTGTAGTAGGTAAAACCTATAGGAGACGACACGTGGTAGGTTAGCCTTTGCCTCTGAAAAAAAAAAATGTCAAATGGGTCTTAACCTCATACTACTCAGAAGTTTGTCAAGAATTCCAAGAGTACTGCACACTCGTTCATAATGTAATGTGAAAAAGACAGCTGTACCGTAAGATTACATTAAACCAATAAATAGGGGGAAACGTTCAAGATATTAAAAATAGTATTTGCAATTACATATAAAAGGACACTTCAAAAAGAAACTTTGTTGGGGGTGGAGGTGTTGTGCAAGTGGTGGTTTGGATTGCAGGAATCCGATTGGCTGCCACCACTTGCTTGAGCAAACACTTTTGAAAGGAGATTTTCTCCTAAAAGTTTAATGTGAGCAGCATAGGAAAACATGCTGAATCATAACTATATTAGGCAAGTAGCAAGTTCAGTTACGATTTCAGCATGTTTTACACTAAGCTGATCTACAAACCTAGATTAGAGTTTCATGCGTCTGTGGAAGGCACTCGGGGGTAACAGCTTGCAATTTCTATTTTCTCATAGCGCGCTCTGATGTAAGCACAGAGGCGCTATGAGACGGTAATCAGGGTTAATGAGTTAATGTTACCTCTTACACTGAACCTGTTGACTTAACCAACCTGCTAGCAGATAAGTTCAGGGCAAACTTTGCCCCCCATCCCTCCCCAAAAGCCCATTCAGCATCCCCAATACTTGTCCCGCACCTCACATCTCCATAGATCAAGTAAGGCCCTATCCAAGGCTAAGAACACAGCTTCCATGGGACTTGATTTTATCCGAGGCTGTATTCTGCACCATCTCCAGGAAGAACTAGCTTTGCCATTTAGCACCCAATTCAACCACAGCCTAAGAACAGGCTTCATTCCAGCAGAGTGGGGAACTGCTGTTGTCATCCCCTTGCACAAAGGTGGTGCCACTACTGACCCTAGAAACTATCACCCCACTGGCCTGACAAGTCTGATCTGCAAAGCCATGGAGCGTATTATGGATCTCCTAAACAAGGACATAGGCAATCTCCAAGCACTTGAGCCCACCCAGTTTGGATTTGTCAAGGGCCGATCTTACCTATTGAGCCTAGTTGATGACTTTGAAACTGTCACCAAGGCCCTGGTTGAGGAAACGTCAGTACATACAGCTTACCTTGACTTGACCAAGGTTTTTGACACAATCCCCCCTCAGACATCATTGAAAAGCTAACACAACTTGGCATAAATCCCCATCTCATCAAGGGGGGGGGGGGTCAGCTGCCTCACCGATAGGACCCACAAGGTCAAAGTAGGGGCCTCCACCTCCGACAGCAGACCTGTCACTAGTGGTGTTCCCCAGGGATCTGTCCTGGGACCCTTACTGTTCGGCAGCTACTTCTCGGAAGTCCAGGCAAAGACAAAAGGCTGACCAAGTTTGTGGATGACTGTAAGTGGAGTGCTGTCATTGACTCCCCAAATGATGTTAACGTACTGCTAGAGCATCTCACAGCAACAAATGATTGGTGCCAAAATCATGACCTTAAGCTAAATGCAAAAAATGTATCATCATGCCATTCATCAAAAACACATCCCCTACTGATTACCACATCAGTAGCAACCCCCTAAGCACACAGCCTGTGGTGAGAGACCTGGGTACTCAGGTTTGACAGTCTCACATTCGACCATCATGTAGTGGCAGTGGTCAGAAAAGCCTTTTACTCTGTTCATCTCATAAGTAAAGGGATTGCGTTCAGAAAAAGGTTATTACCTCTCTGTACTCCTACCTCATTAGGCCAGTAATTGAGTATAATGCCTTGTTTGGTATGTACCTCTCCAAACATCTGCACCAACTGGAAAGGCCACAGAAGTACCTCACAAAGAAAATCCCTGGTCTCGAACACCTGTCCTATGCGGGCAGGCTGATATCACTATCATTGTACTCTGTATTGTACAGATTGCTCAGATGTGATATGTCTCTCTCCTACAAGGCAATATCAGACCTTGCCCTACTAGAGAATGCTGCATGTCTGTAATAATTCCTCGCGCATTACCCACTCAAAAGGCATAAATCTAATATGCGACCTCAACAAAACCTGCTGGAGAGAGAGAGGTTTGTCTTCCAGAGGCTGCCGCTTTGGCGTACACTTCCCATACATGTCAAGAGTACCTTGCTGACCCTCTTCAAGTGCAGCCTTGAGTGGATAGGAAATGACATTTGTCCCAGGGGTTCCGACTGTGTCCCTCATTGACAAAGGCAGCAGGTTCTGACTGAGGTTTCTTGTTTGGGAGATAAACTCTTGGCTAGGCTTGTAAGGGCCTCAGGGTCATTGGCCTACTAACCTCCTTTGATCCTTTGAACACCAGGTTAGCTTTCTTGAATTCCTGCTTTGGAGACCCAGCATCTCAGGAGCCTTGCACTTAAAAAGGGGTGGAACCCTCAGCCTCATACAGCCTGATTGCACCCAAAATAAAATGACTCTGACAATACCCACTGAGATAGTACAAGAGTCTGCAGTACAGCCAAGCTCTGCTGAGATCCCCACGCCCCTGCTGGAGGCAGGTATGTCATCTCTCGCTCACATTTCCAAAACTGAATCTCCTACCACTATAGGAGAACCCAGGGTGATTATTTCGGAGGTAATGGAGGGCATACCTCAAATCCTAATTAGAGGTACCTGGCTGTCTTAAGGTCTGTCAAGGTTCCACACCACTGCGTTGTGTTAGAGCTGAAGTCTTGGTGAAGAAGCAAACTACTAAACACATCTGTCCTCAGTAGACATCCCATTAGAGGGCATGGCTAGATTTTTCTCAAGGCTTGTATAAAAGCCATGTTATCCCTTAAAGCCTCCTTCCTTCTTTCCCTTCACATACCCCTCCTCCTTTGAAAAGGCAACATGAATCTCCTCAGAGGATGAATCTGATTTAGATAAGGACACCCTGGCTTATTCCTCCCAAATACATTTTCTTGGGAAAACTGACCTCAGATGATGATGATACATTGTAGCAAGGTCCTCACTGGATGAGATTTCCTTAGAGTTAATTTGTCTCAAGGATGACGTAACATTTTTAGTGGGACACTAAACATGTTTCAGATATACAGAAAAGGTACAATGAAGTATTGGAAGTAGGGGTCCCATAAGCCTTTAGTTGTGCACCCTGTCCTGGAATCCTGTTTGGATGCTTTTGCCTCCACCATTTCTAATTCAGTCCTAGTCTCCTGGACCAAAGAAACCAGAACTACAAAGTTTCTGACTACACAAAGTTAATGTAGCAGGCCCCACAGCTGTGTATGGATAACCCCCGAAACTCATCCATGTATCCAGTGTGCCGTCATCTGATACAGACAAGCATGGCCATGGATAGGTATGGCAAAAATATCTGTACTTCAGCCACCCTGGCATTTAGAGCTCTAAAGTACGAAACACAAATAAGCAAATATGTATTTCCCATCCTGGGAAACCTGAATACATTTCTGGCTGAATCTGAGGATTCTGAACATAAATCCTAGCTTGTCTCTATGCTCACTGCCACTCAAGTAGCAAGGTATTCCATTAAATGCTGCAGTGACACTGCATATGCTTCCTGTAGGACTGTGGCCACTAGATTGGCCATCCACATGTCCGCTTGCCTTTGCCTTCATTCCCTCCTAGAAGATGTCAAGGCCAAGCTTTTAGACTCCCTTCTTCATAGGAACCTCCTTTATGGCCCTTCTACTGCTAAACCTTTTAAAATGGTGCAGGAAACAGGCAAAATCATGCAGGACTTTAAGTAGATTTTTTCATAAATCAGTCCCTAGATTCCAAAAGAACTATCCACCTCAACCAATTAGCTTCGTTTGCAGGCAACCAAAGCCACATCAAAAGGGTAAGAAATCTACTAAGAGAAGATTTCAAGAGAATCCTCATGGTATTCCATGCCTAGAAAGACGTCTGTTCCAGATAAAACCCTCTTATCTGACTCTTCTGCTTCCTTCTTCCCACCATGGTCCACACATTCCTCTTTCCCAAAGGCTCAGTTTGTCTCTCCAAGCCTGGGAATGCATTACTTCAAACAGTTAGATCTTGGCTGTCATAAAAAACTACAGAATGTCTTGGAAAGAGTTTCCATCTCCAAGGGGAATTTTCTTCCCGCTTACAGATCAGTTTCACCTCATTCCCCCTTTAGGTAGGCAACTACTGTCCCAATGAGCTGTAGAATTAGTCACCCCTACCTTCCACAGGCCCAGGGAAAAGGTTGCTACTCAAGACTATTCTTGCTTCCCAGGAAAGAGGGAACATGGTGAACCCTTCCTAGATTTCTTATGTCAGTGCCATTTTGGGAAGTTCCATTTAAGATGTTCTCTCCAGACTCCTCTTCCCTTTATCCTTACTCAGGGTTTTTTTGGTCACCCAAGATCTAAAGGATGTGTACCTGCACACCTGTGTACTCCCTGTCTGCTGGAAATTTTTCAGGTTTTCAGTCTGTTTACATTTTCACTTCTGAGCTTTACCTTTTGGTATATCTAGCTCCTAGGAGCTTCACAAAATGCCAAACTCTGGCTGCAGAGGCCAGGGGATACATATCTCCCCCTACCAGGGCACCCTCATTATACAGGCCTCATCCAAGGAAGCTCTGATGTCGCATCTCAAATTTGCGTAGTCTCTTCTGGAAAGACAGGGGTTTTTAAAACACAGTAACCAAAGGCTACTGTGGAAGTGGGTAATTCATTTACTGTTATGGCAAGTGCAACTTAGACAGTTGTACTTTTCTCAGGAGGGAGATGGCTGAGTTGCATCTCACAGGAGTACTTGACTTCTTCCTTCAACTCTTGGGAGATTTCACAGATTGTGTTTACATTTGGTGTAGAATATTACAAAATGTTCTGTTAAGCAACCAGATATGGCAGTAATGCATCTACAGTAGTTGGGGAGGCCTTTGATGCAACTCTTTGAACAGGCTTTCTTGTACTTGATTCTTAAGTTTATACTTCCAGTTTAGACTGATGCAAGTTGTGCCTAATTTCTCTGAAACTTGCCAGTGAGTAATGTCCCCACAAGCTCAGGACATCCAAGCCAAGCTTTTGCTGAACTTCAACCCATCAGGCAGGGAACCTCAGCACTGGAGAGACTGAGTAAACATGGCTTTACTGTAGATACTCTGTTTGAGCCTTAAATTAAGGGCTCAGATTATTTGGTGTTAGAAGTTCCTTTTGAAGGCTGCCTTCTCAAAATTGCAGAGCCTTCTGTCACCAAAGTATAGCAGCTCTTGTAGATGAGACAGTAGCGCACAACAAACCTTCAAAATGTTTTATGATATAAATGGTGCAGCAAGCATTTCAGCAGTAGTAGTAGGACCAGGCTTGTCACCTCATAGGTTATCATGGTGCAAACCGTCATAACACTGTAGAGGACCCAAAGTGAGAATCGTAGATGCACCTTTTATAAGACCTACTCTTTTTGACTGTCTTTCCAAGATGCCATCATTCAGCTGCAGGAAAGAAAAGAGACTGAATATGAGACCCATTCTTCTCAAACCACACATTAAAAATGAAGAAATACTTATCCTTGGTTATAGCATACTACGAAAAGACTGTACAGCTAAAAGAGGAGGCGGAGTCGCTGTCCTATATCAGATCATCATCACTGTTGAACTTTTTAGCATAGAAATCCCTGCATTTAATAATGCAGCGATCCTACTAGCTAAAAGACTAAAAACAACTAAATATCTTAGGATCATATATCCCTCCTGGAGATGACATCAGAACCCTATAAATCTCTTCACTGGGCATCAGAAACCCTCCCTCACTAAACCATTATACTAGGCGACTTTAATATTGATTGGACCTCACTTAACTCACCCCGCCCCTCAAATCATACTAACCTTTACGGTGTCTCACAGCTTGTACAAACCCCTACTAGGTTAGACAAAACCTCAAAAAAAGAATCCATACTAGACTGGATTCTCACCAGTCGCTCATCTTCCACTCATAATTTTGGCACACTACCCGACACTCTAAGCAACCACCTCCCAGCCACCTTCATCAGAGACCAAACTAAAACTAAAAAAAAACTAGAAATCACTCTCTTAAACACATCAGGTACATTAAAAACTTCAAGGCTGATAACCTTAATACAGCCCTTAAACACTAACTGGTTCCCACTTTTTAACACTTCCTTTAGATGAAGCAGTTGAGTATTTCATCACTATCTTCTTAGGCATTCTCAACCAACTTGCCCCACCAAGACAGGTCCGCACTAAAACCATCAGTGCCCTATGGCTTACAAGAGTAGTAGGCAGCTTATGAAACAAAGGGACAAAGCATGGGATACCTGGAGCAAAAATAGAACTACTCCTAAAAGGCAAACATTCTTAGAACTGAGAAACACTGAAACAAAAATCAGACTGGACAAACAAAAATACTATAGTGAAATTCAAACTAAGCACAATACCAACCCACAAAAGTTCTAGGCTGCTATAAACAGTATTCTCCAACCAGGTAAATCACCAGCTCCTCATCCAGACATAGACACCACCTCTATAAACACAGCCACCCAATTCAATGAGTTCTTTGCCAGCTCTGTACTAAAGCTTTCAACAGACCCACCCTCCTCAACCCCTTCTATACTGTATAACCCAGCAAATAACGCCAACTCCTTCACCCTTCAACCTGTACTAACTTACACCATCTATAGACACCTAACCAAACTTAAACCCACCACCCTAGCAGTAGACAAACTGTCAAATTCCTTCAAATAGCCACCAAAGCCATTTCCTACCCAGTCTCTATAATCATTAGCAGATCTAACTCAGAACAAAAGGTGCCACTTCTCTGTAAGATCTCCTGCATTATTCCAGTACACTTCTCTGTAAGATCTTCTGCATTATTCCAGTACACAAAGGGGGGCACCTCCACTGTCCTAACAAACTACCAGCCTATAGTTATACTTTCCCCCCTGGCTACAATACTGGAAAAATGTATTCACACCCAGATACTAACACATCTCCTCACCAACAATCTTCTTGCTGAAACTCAACACAGATTCCACGCCAACCATAGCACTGCCACTGCACTCATCCATTTTAGTAACCTTGTAAATATGCAACGCATCAACGGCCAACTAGTGTCTGCAGTTTTCCTTGACTTATCGAAGGCATTTGATAGTCTCCCATACAAAACTTCTGACATCACTCACAGAATTAAAACTCATTACCCCCACTCTACTATGGTTTCAAGACTACCTCTCCGAAAGCCAACAAGCTGTTCAGTGGAAAAACACCCTTCCCCCTTTATTTCCTGTAAAACTAGGAGTACCACAAGGGTCAATACTAGGACCCCTAATTTTCGCTCTGTTTGCAAATAATCTTCACAAAGCCACTCCTGTAGCAAACCTGGTTCAATACGCTGATGACTCAGCCTTAAACTCCTCTGCCCCCACCCTCCAACAACTTCACATCAATACCCATGAAGCTTTTACGTCCATCGAAACCTGGCTAACAAACTCCCAGCCAATACTAAATCCTAAAAAGACCTAACTTATGCTTTTCCATCCTTCCAAAGCAGCAGTACCTACTCCTCCGTTCTCTATTTCTGCATCAGATAATACCCCTATCTCTGAGGTCACACAAACCAAATTACTAGGGGTCATTATTGACAGTAATATGAAATTTGACCAACACATAGCTCATACAATAACCAAAGTCGACAAAAAATCTAGGTACTCTTTACAGATGTAAAAACCTCCTAACCAGCAACAGTAAAGTTACTCTAGCTCATACCCATCTTTTCTGTACCTTACTGTATGCTTCTCCTGTCCTAATTAATCTAAATGAGAGCGATTTAGACAAGCTATCAGTATGCTACAACAAAATAGCAAAATTCGCCACCAACTCTTCCTACCGCACCCACCACTGTCAAGCCCTAAAATAACTTGCCTGGCTGGAACTCTGAAACATCTTGGCTCTAAACCAACTTCTAGCTCACCAAATACTGTACCAACCTGACAAAACCGCAGCCTTTCAAAACCTGATCACCCTCTACTCCAATAACAGAGGACTTGGATCCACTAACAAGGCACTAATCTCAGTCTCCAAAAGCCATTACAGCTCTGGTGACTCCCTGTATTCTAGCAACATTGATAAGACTTGGAACTCCCTACCACTACAAATCGGGGTACAACCTAACAAAACCATCTTCAAAAAACAGTGCATTTCCCACCTAAACAACAACTGGACATGCAGCTGCTTAGCACCTGGCTGACATTCTAACACCTTCCCCCTATCCACTATCCTCTATAAAACGTCCACAGATGCACTATATATTATCACGCTTTACTTAACCAACTCACTCCGTACTGTCCCATCTGTATCCACCAACTCTCCCTTCGACTGTCTTGGAAAGCTTTCCCATAAAATGCCAATGAACCTCAAATGAACTTGTCTATATTCTCCTCCTCTGGCAAACTGGCTAGTATTTTTAGATTTCCCTTTCTTCTCTTATCTTCATTGCATCTTCAAGATTATTTGGCTAGTATTTTTTTAGTTTTTCCTTTCTTGTCTTGTCTTCACTACATCTTCAAGATTATCTCTACTAAACATACAGCATGAACAACAGTTATATGTTACTACTTGCTATATTTTTAATTCTATGTCTAAACCACTATGCTTATGTAACTGTCTTATGCAATCATGTTATGTGCTATATTTTATAACTGCATGTCTAAACTACTATGCTGATGTAAATATCTTGTATATAGTATGTTAGCAATTGTTCTGGAGCTTTTCTCCCCCTGACCATCGCTGAAAACGGACAGCTCTGTCCAGTCGGACCTCCCTGGTAAGCAAATGTAAAATAAAATAAATGTGAAATAAATTCTTGATTTCATCAATCAAAACCTGGTCATCTGCAAAAAAAAAAATAGATCATGTTCTTTGAGTCTGTGATTTCTTTGCTGTCCATGGAAGAGTGGGTGATTTCTTTAGGTCCATAGGAAAGTACTGTACAGTCAGTCTGCAGACCATTTCAAGCCAAGCCAAAAACCCTTTCAGTAGTTCCCTCTAGCCTCATAAATGGCAAGGCATGATGGGGGGGGGGGGGGGATTTGAAGCTGTCCATCTAGTTATCTAGCTTTACCTCAAAGGTGGCAAGGGTGCTACTCTGCTTGATGTGTAGTCAGTTTGTTCCAGAGGTGAAGGATACAATGATATATATGAATCATATCATGCTGTTCTGTCTTATCTGCTGATGAAAGTTTAGCTCCTTTAACCAAATATTTGAGATGGCATTAGTTCTGTAAATGAATAGCAGGTTAAATAGGATGGGATTTTTCATAGCTTGAAAGTGTAGACACGTATATCGACAGAGGAGTCTAACAGAGTGATAACAGAGAAAGGGCTGACAAGTCTCTATGATAGCTAGAGTTTATGTGGCTACTGATTTTTTTTGTTGTGAATCTTTGAGGTCTTTCAAGTGACATATTCATACAAACACATGCCAAAAGGTGCATTATGTTCAGTAATGGCTGTGATAAGATACGAGTAAAGGGCAAGTAAAACTTCTTTGGATCTAGTGGAGATGCCTTTGGAAATAAGATGGACCAAATCAGCAAGACTGGCAAATCCCTTACAGCAGTGTCTGATTCGAGGGGTGTATCTCCTATATGGTAAGTGAAAGACTTGTTTACCAGAATAAACTGTTATGTTGTCCTATCTCGCATTCTTTCATTGCTGGTTGGGTTTGGAACCAAGAATTGGTTCTGACTCAGCCTATACAAAAGCTCGAAGACTTTCACTGGCTCGTGGGTACACCCTATCCCATCATGCTCAGGGAAGATTACTCAGACCTCATTTTCCGCTGAACAAGATTGGGTGCTTCCATGCAGGCTCTGGCTAAGTGGAAACCTTTTTCTTTGTTAGTTTTAAAAAACTACCAAAATTGTTCATTTTGTTGTTGAGGTTTAATTATTTAGACTGTTACAGATTAGTATTTAGTAGTTTAGAGAGTTTTACTGTTGCTTGTGTTTCCTTGTGGCCATCGTTCTACCTCTAGGCCTGTCTGACTCTGTTCCCTATCCCAGTTTCCAAGCTTGTTTAAGTTAGAGAGCTTGGACAAATATTTCTTCTGTTTTTTTGTTGGGTAGTCCGTTTAAGTTAGAGGCCTCCCTTCATCCCATTTAACTTAGAGGGCCTTCTTTTCCTTCCTTTCTCCCTCACTGTAGTAAGAGTCAGTTCGCTTTAGATAGAGAACTGTTTCTTACTTTGTAATTTAGTAAGATAGAGTTTTTTGGTTGCGTGTTCTTTCTTTTTCTGTTAAAAAAAAACATTGTGTTGCCTTTCTGGTTACTTGGATTGGTTGTGTGTTAACTGTTGATAGGATGTCAAAGGATCCTAAGGAATGGAAACCTTCGGGTTTTAAAAAATGCGATAAGTGCAGTCAAAAGATATCACTAACTGATAGAC
Organism: Protopterus annectens; assembly: GCF_019279795.1. Lineage (NCBI taxonomy): Eukaryota > Metazoa > Chordata > Ceratodontiformes > Protopteridae > Protopterus > Protopterus annectens. The sequence continues at coordinate 1,408,652,597 of NC_056728.1, read as the reverse complement.
ATAGAAGTTGCATGTATTGTTTGGGTGCAGTCCACCTACAGGAATTGTGTTCCTTCTGTCATGACTTTATCTCTAGGGTGTTAATGGAGAGCAGTAAAAACTGATAGTGAGAGGCTTGTTGAAAACTCCATTTTCAGAGGCTTTAGAAGGGAGTCAGAGTACCTCTAAAACGGGTCAAAAATCCCCATCCTGTAGATCTGAGAAATCGGGAAAGAGAACATCTGCTGCTGCTGCACTCTCTGAGCCTATGAAAAAACTTAAGGAATCATCTTTGGACCCAAAGGCTTTCAGGCCTGAGAAATCACTCTCTTCGGCTCCTATTGTAATTTCGGGGCCGGCAGAGTTTGTTTTGGAGCCGGTCTCCATCGTTCTGAGATCTCCTTTTCTGCAGCCAGTGAGGTCTCCGACCCTGTCCTCTCGATCCTCCAGAAGCCTTTCAGACAACGACGTGGAATGTGTGGTGAAGAGACTTTTACAGATGCTGTCATCTCCAGCCCAGAGAGATTTGGTGCCGTCAAACATCACTTCCCCTTCAATCCTCCTCCAACCCATTCTGGGGTTTTGAAGCCGGAGTGCCTGGATCAGATTGCAGTGGAATCACTGGTGCAGAAACCTGCTCCAGGATCTTCGGACCCAGCTACTGCTCTGACCTCCTCAGTTCCATCAGAATTTGAAGGGTCTAGGAGCCGGCATTCTCCCATCTGGGCTGGTGAGGAGAGTCTGGTTGAACAGTTCGATCCGAATCTATATCTCTGGGCTTCAGCACAGGTGAGCTCAGGGCCGGGGACTTTTGAGGTGATGAGAGTGCTGTTACCTCAGACTGCTCCGCTCTCGGTTCCAAGTACTCCTCCCCCTAAAGTGCCATTGTCCGTCTCGGAGCTATTGCATCCACCCAGGCATGGAGACCCGAACCTCCTGGATGCCCCACTGTGGGTGAGGCGATCTCTTCCAAAACCTCTCCAGAGTATCCCTCTGAGAAGGTCCCTCAGAAGAGACTATGCAAGAGGAAGCATTTAGACTCCCCTGAGGAGTCCATCACTTCAAACACAGACCTCAATGAGTCAGAAGGGTCCCCATTGGTCACCCTCTGAGGATATCTCATTTGCAGACATCATAGCGATCCTTAAACAGAAAGGTGGCTGGAAGCCCATCAACCTTTCTGAGGATGTCTGTGTACCTAGAGGTGTTGAGGTCTTGCCCTTCCACCTCTTGGGTGTCTCCACCTTTCGAACAACTCATGAACATAGTCAGAAGGCATGGGGCTCTCTGGATTCAGTGGACCTATTCCTAGGAGGCCGTATACGTTCATCACTGCGCTTTCAGATAAGGAATTTCCTCAGTTAAGGTGTCCCAGTAGATGCTGTGGTGGTGGCGGCAGCTACCAAGAAGGAGTTGTCCGAGGCATCCTCATCTGGCTCTCCACCGAATAGAGAGAGATATGGAAATCGTATGTTTTCTTCAGCTTCCTTTGCCCTTAGGTTGCTGAACTACCTGACCCATGTCAATAGGCTTCAGAGGGATCTCCTGAAGGAGCTAGGATCTACCCTCCAAGGCTCTGTAGCTGTGGGGGTTTCGGAAAACGTTTCCTCCCAGCTCTCCACTTTAAACTCTGTGATGAATTCTTCCATGTGACTCATTTCCTGTGCAGCCGATGGAATGAGTAGAGCAGCGGGTAGAAGAATTTCCTTAAGGAGGCATTCCTGGATGCGCTTATGTGATTTTGCAGTACCCTTCAAGTCTTTTATTAAGGCCCCTATTGACGGCTTGTCTTTGTTCGGGCCAAAAGTTAGAGACTGTAACCAGGTGCGACCAGTAAAGAAAGACACTTTCTGCCATTGGACTTTGTTTCTCCCTCCTTACCAGACCTTATCCCGAAGGCCAGGAGGAGGGGAAAAAATGTGGTTTTGTTAGTCCCAGAGAGCTTTCCTGGATGCATGTGGTGATTCTTCCCCCAGAGGCAGAGGGGGGGAGGTAACAATGGAAGATGCAGACCACGCGGCAGAGGGGGGTCCGCAAAACTAGGGTGACTGGGATTCCTTCCTTGGTAAACCCTTTCAGCGCTCCTGAGAGGAGGCCTGTCTGTCCATCTCTGAAGGCATTTGGGGGTCGCTTGTTGCTGTATTCCAATGCCTGGCTAGAAATAAGACAAATGGGCACAAACCATATCCAGTGGATGTTCTTCATCTCACATTGCTGCAGTCATAACTTATGGGTAGTCCGCTGTCCTCGGTCGGCCCGAATACCAAAGTATTAGGCTGACGTCGGTCATGGGCGCTCAGATCTGACGTCAGAGCGTCAAGGTATTAAAGCGCATGACCGACGTCATTTCCTCAGTCTTTTTTGCCGCATGGTCCGAAGCAGAAGCAGCGTTTGCAAGTGCCATTCGGCATTCTGAAATTTTCGTATTCTGAGTTTCAGACCGATACCAAGTTGGGCTAAGTACCCCGTTGGGGATTATTTTTGTTTTTTCTTGCCTCAGTTACTTCCCGATGTCAGAAAAAGTGAATAATTGTATTTCTTGTGGGAAACAGATACCGCATAAGGATTACCACTCAATTTGTATTCCTTGTTTGGGACCTGAGCACGACGTAGTAGGGTGTCGCTTTTGTGCTAGATTTAACAAGCGCACCATTAAACATAGGTTAGATTGTGCTAGGCTTGTCTTCGGTAGGCGGTGTAATTACAATATGCCGTCGGATCCTCCGACGCCCGCTACCACGAAGAAGCGCAAAGATAAGTCTTTAAAGTCCAAACAGGATGACTCGTCCATTCCGGACGCCGGTTCTTTAGACACCACAGTGGCTTCGGTTGATCTGGTCGAAGTTTCAACTGAGTCTCAGGGGGAGACGTTGGTTTTGCAAGATGTGGTTTCTCAGGAGTAAGGTCAGGCTGAGGGGGTCTCTCAGGTTACTGTTCTCCCTTCTTTGCCTAGGGTGGTTAGGCCTTCTCCTTCTGTCTCTAAGGTGCCTTCCAAGGGCAGGCCTGGTTTGCCTTCCACGGGTGTCAGTCCTAGTTCTGCCGGTTCTGTGCCTAAAAAACACATGCTTAAAATGGCAGAAGATTTAATTACTTTAATCAGGGGTTCTATGCCCCCTCCTGATAAGAGGCCTAGGGTGGAGCCAGAAATGGAAAGTTTGGAGCAGGCTTCAGATTACTCAGAGTCTTCGGCTGAAGACATTCAGGATTTTCCTCCTTATTCTGATTCAGACGCAGAGGATTCCACTCCTCCTGCTTCTCCTCCAGAGGATTTTTCTTTTTCAGAAACCCTGCATTCCATGAGGGAGCATTTTAGATGGGAAGGTCAGGATTTCTCAGATTTCAGGAAGAGGCTTAGGGAATTTTTGTTTTTACCACAGCACAGGCCCTTAGCTATACCTCCTGTTTTGGATGTTGTTCAAGATGTTTTCTCTGAGGCTTCCCTTAATCCAGACTCTTTGCCTCCTGCGCCAGTGAAGCCAGATAGGTATTACAGAGTGCCTGAGGCTCATAAATATCTGTATAAGAGCCCTAGGGCCGACCCAGAAACTATTAGCCAGGGACCTAAGGGTGTCAGGGCTTCTGTTGTAAAGAATCCAGTTCCTTTGGATAAGGATGCTAGAGCTTTGGAAAGGTGGGGTAAGAAAGTATATACCTCTTCCACTTTGGCAATGAGGGCTTTGAATTGCCAGTTTCATATGTTAAAGTACCAGAATTTTCTTCTTACTCAGTTAAGATCTAAAATGGATGCTTTGGCGGAGGGCATAGAGTGTAAGGAATTACAGGATTTGGTACATGCCTCGGATCAAGTGGGTAAGCATGCTTTGCAGTGTGGTTTTGATGCTTTGCAAGCTTCTTCCAGGGTGGCTGCCACTGGTTCAGTTCTTCGCAGGCACGCCTGGCTTAAGGATCAGAATTTGTCAGAGCATGTTAAAGCTAGGATTTTGGATGCTCCTTTGCAGTCTGAAGTTTTGTTTGGTTCTTCTGTGGAGTCTGTATTGAAAAAAATGGAAGACAAGGCTAAGTCTATGCAGACTGTTAGAGTTTTTGCAGGTGCCGCCTCCTAAGTTTAGCAGGAACTGGCCTGCTAAGGGTTGGACTTACCCTTCTTCTGATTCACAGTCTAGAGGTAGATCTAGACGTGGTAGGGGCAGAGCTCAGAGTTCTTTCAGGTCCAGACCGTGGAGTTCACCAGCACAATCTACAGGTGAGGGCAGGGGCCAGTCCTTTCGTAAACAGGCCCAATGACCTGCATCTCCAGCTGCCAGATCCTTCCTGTCTGGCAGCTCCTTTGGGAGGAAAGTTGGCACTCTTCAAGCAAAATTGGTTTCTAGTCACCCAGGACAAATGGGTGTTGGACATTATAGACCGAGGCTACACGTTTTATTTCCACACATTGCCTCCTTTCAAAGGCATGGCAGACGTTCCTCCACAGCAAAGGGTAGAGGCTCACAAACAGATTTCTTTACTTCTTCAAATGGGGGCTATACAGCAGGTCCCTCTGCCAGAAGTGGGCCTCGGATTTTACTCTCGCCTTTTTCTTGTACCAAAGGAAGGAAACACTTGGAGGCCAATCTTGGATCTGTCTGTCCTCAACACATATCTGGACATTCCAAAATTCAAAATGTTGACGTTGCAACAACTTCTGCCTCTGTTGGGCAAAGACCACTGGATGGTAACTCTGGATCTCAAAGAGGCTTATCTTCATGTTCCTATCAGACTCAGTTGCAGGAGATTCCTGCGTTTTCGGGCTGGGGCTTTACATTATCAGTTCTCTGCATTGCCCTTTGGCTTATCTACTGCGCCCAGAGTATTCACAAAAGTTCTGGCTCCAGTGATAGCCTTCTTCAGGTTAAGAGGAATACAAACTTATCCTTATTTTGGACGATTGCCTTATTCTTGCTCAAGACAAGCACGAGCTTCTTCATCATCTACAGTATGTTATGACAGTGTTAAGGTGCCTAGGGTATTCTGTGAACGAAACAAAGTCCAGTCTAGTACCCTCTCAGGAAATGTGCTTTCTGGGTGTGAGACTGAATACGGCTTCCCAGATGGCTTTTTTGACCCCGGACAAGCAAAAGAATCTTACACTTTACTTCCAACAATTGTCTCTATGGTCCAGGCTGACTGCAAGGACAGTCCTTCAAGCCTTGGGGTTCATGGCATCTTGTATTCTGGTGCTTCCCAATGCCAAACTGCATATGAGGAAGCTACAATGGTATCTCAAAAATGTATGGACACAACACTGCCAAGATTTGGACACTGTCATTCAGATAATACCTTGCATTCAAAAGGAATTTTTGTGGTGGGCTCAGGAATGTCACCTAAACAAGGGACTCTCTGTGACCCGACCAGAGGCGAGTCAGATTTTAACGATGGATGCCTCGGACAAGGCCTGGGGAGCACACCTCAATGGAAAATGGGTTCAAGACACGTGGCCTGTCAGACTTCAACATTTACATATCAACTTGAAGGAAATGTTAGCAGTCCAGTTTGCATTGATGGCTTTCAAGGATCTACTTCTCCCAGGGCAGGTGTTGATTCAAACAGACAACACAACTGTCATGTGGTACATCAACAAGCAAGGGGGAACCCATTCGTACCCTCTTTGCAGGCAAGCTATGATCTTGTGGGAGACTGCTCTCAGTTTGCAACTCACTCTTCAAGCAAGGTTTCTGCCAGGAGAACAGAACTCCTTAGCAGATGTTTTGAGCAGACAGATAGTGGATCCCCACGAGTGGAAATTGGATCCTCATGTTTTTCGACAGTTGACAGTGATATGGGGGACTCCAGACATAGATCTGTTTGCTTCTCCACTAAACTTCCAGGTGCCAAAGTTTTGCACGAAGATGTTTCGTCCCACAGCTTGGAAAGTGGATGCTCTATCATTCAGTTGGAGCAGTCTTCACGTCTATGCCTTTCCGCCTCTGCCTCTTCTTCCAAAGGTTCTCTTGAAGGTCAGACAGGACAAGCCCTCCATGATTCTAATAGCTCCAAACTGGCCTCGACAGCACTGGTACCCTCTGCTGAGGAGTTTAGTACGGGATCCTCCTTACACTTTGCCTTTGATTCCGCACCTTTTGACTCAGGAGGGCAATCATTTCCTCAATGTCAGGATTCAGTCCCTGCATCTAACAGCCTGGCATATTCTGTTCTAGAACCTGGAGGGTCGCAGCTTCCTCAACAAGTTTTGAATGTTATTTTGGAGGCCAGGAGGCCTAGTACAAGGAAAGTTTATGCTGATAAATGGAGGAGATTTTTTATTTGGAGCAAAGCAAAGAGCTTTGATGTTTCCAGGCCTGATTTGAGTGTTTCTCTTCAATATCTTACAGAATTATTGGACAAGGGTTTGTCTTTCTCTTCTATTAAAGTTCATGCTGCAGCCATTTCTGCTCACTATGACTGTGATCCACCATTATTCTCTCATCCTTTGTTTAAGCAATTCCTTAGAGGGGCAAAGAACATAAGACCCCCGCGTAGAGCTCCTACTCCTGCTTGGGATCTCAATTTTGTGTTGGAAAAACTTACTTTACCTCCTATTGAACCTGCAGCTACGGCTGAGCTGAAGTTTTTGTCTTGGAAGACTGCTTTTTTGTTGGCCATTACGTCTGCTAGAAGGGTTTCTGAATTACAGGCTCTAATGGCAGTTGAACCCTTCCTAATTTTTCATAAGGACAGGGTATCTCTGCGTACTAACCCTACTTTTATGCCTAAAGTGGTTTCAAATGTGGCCTTGACCCAATCTATTCATTTGCCTACTTTTTATGCAGATCCCCAAAATAAAGGGGAGAAAATTTTGCACACTTTGGATATTCACAGGCAGTTGCGTTATTATTTGAGCAAGACTAAAGGGTTCAGACAGTCTCAGCAGTTGTTTGTTTCTTTTGCTTTGGGTTCTCAAGGGAAACCTGTTTCAAAACAAACTATTTCAAAGTGGATTGGCTTTTGTATTGCTTTTTGTTATTCTCATCATGGTAAGGAGATTCCAGCTGGAATCAGGCCTCACTCCACTAGGGCTACTGCCACTTCTACTGCTTTTTTAAGGGGGGTAGCTACTAAAGATATTTTGGAAGCAGCTACTTGGAGTTCAGTGCACACTTTTTCTAAACATTACCATCTTCCTCTTTATTCCAAATCTAGGGCTGGATTTGCCACTGCAATCTTACAGGGCATTTTAGCAGCCCCCAATGCTTTATGATTTTGCCAGCCTCCCTTTACCTCTGCTTTGGGATTCTACCCATAAGTTATGACTGCAGCAATGTGAGATGAAGAACATAGTACAGTTTTGTACCTACCATAAATGTAGATGTTCGAAGATCCACATTGCTGCAGTCCAATTTTCCCTCCCTCCTTCCCCTCTGTAGTTTGGAGTGGTGGTATGATTTGGATGGTAACTGTTTTTTGTACAGAGTTTTAGGGAGTTTTTCTATTTTTGGCTGTGACCTTTATTTTTAGGGCCTTCTGACATCTGGGGCAAGAAAAGACTGAGGAAATGACGTCGGTCATGCGCTTTAATACCTTGACGCTCTGACGTCAGATCTGAGCGCCCATGACTGACGTCAGCCTAATACTTTGGTATTCGGGCCGACCGAGGACAGCGGACTACCCATAAGTTATGACTGCAGCAATGTGGATCTTCGAACATCTACATTTATGGTAGGTACAAAACTGTACTTTATTACCCTTTTCTCTCCCCCCTTAGAAAAAACATCAGTCCCAGATATTCCACCCAGTCAAAGGGATCATGCAACTCTAGAGGTAGAAAAGTTGCTAGAAAGTGTAATTGAAAATGTCCCTGCAAACTAAATTAGATCCAGAACTTACTCAAGGCTCTTTTTAGTTCCAAAAAAGACAGGGGACTGGAGGCCCATTCTGGATCTCAGCAGACTAAACAAGTCCATCAAAACGTCAAAGTTCCAGATGGTGACACTGCAGCTGATACTCCCCTTTTTGGGGAAAGACAATTAGATGTGCTACATAGATCTCCAGGATGCATACTGCCACTTAAAAATGGACAGACGATCCAGGAGACATTTGCGCTTTCAGCTGGGAGCCAGTCACTACCAGTTACGAGTTCTGTCTCACTACAGCCCCCAAAGTGTTCACCAAATGCATGGTAGTGGTTATGGCTCACTTGAGGTGTCTAGGATTATGGGTGTTTCCATACTTGGACGACTGGCTCCTAACCGTCACCACCAAGCATCTTCTAACAAGAGCAAGAGAGACCGCCATTCATCTTTGCTCTCAGCTGGACATCACAATAAGTTTTGGAAAATCTGCCTTGTTGCCATCACAGCATATCGTCTTTATAGGGGCAGACTTAGATACAAGACAAATGTTGGCCAGACTTCCTCCTGAGAGGATTCAAACCTTAAGTCGTTAAGTCAAAAACCTCTTGACCAAGAGGGAAAGTGCAAGTGAGTTTTGGATACCATGGCGGCAGCACTTACCTTGATACCCTTGGCTCGTCTGCACATGAGGATCCTTCAGTGGCTACTATTCACCTAGTGGTCTATGCAGGAGCTGACCATGTCTCACAAAATTATCATAGCAGAATCCTGCAAGAAAGATCTGCAGTGGTGGCTTCATTCCAGTCAAGTGACTTTAGACTGACCATTTGTCTTTCCGCAACCAGTAGCCACAGTGACTACGGATGCTTCCCAGACGGGGGAGGGGGCATTATCTGGGAAAGACTGTCCAAGGTGTTTGGCAGGAACATGAGAACCACTTGCATATCAACGTCCTAGAGATGAGAGTGGTGCTTTTGGCGTTGCAAGCATTTCAGGACTCCCTTCCACTAGGAACAATTGCAATTCAGACAGACATGTCAGTGGTGTGGTACATAAACAAGGAGGAAACAAATCTTACTCCCCATGTCGAAAGGCCTAGAGAGTATGGCAACGGGCAGTCTCTTCCCAATGTTTTCTGACAGCAATGCACATCTCGGGGAAGTCCAGTGTGATAGCGGACAAACTCAGCAGAGCTATTCTGATGCCCCACGAGTGGTCCCTAAAATCAGAGATAGTGGAGATCATCAAAAAGTGGGGCCAGCCTTGCTGCCATCTTTTTGCCACATCTATGAATGCCAAGTGCAGCAGCTTTTTTCCTGTGATCCCCCCGCCGGGAGAGTCACCAAGGGGCTCACTCGTACACGATTGGCCCCTGTGTCTCCCCTATGCCTTTCCAGTGTTCCCCTTGATCCCCAAAGTCCTTCAGAAAGCCAGCGTATTGAGAAGCAATTTGATACTCATCGCCCCATACTGGCCTCGTCAGGTTTGGTTCCCCTTTCTATGGCCCCATCTCCAAAACTAACCATGGATTCTGGACCCAGTTCCAGACCTCCTGACTCGTGCATCAGGGATGCTCCATCCATCAATTCAAACCCTCAAATTGACAGCTTGGCTGCTCCAGTTCCACACAGCCAGGTTTCAAGATATTTCCCTTACAGTAAAACATATTTTGATTTCATCTCATAAGGCTTCAACCAGAAAATTATATTCTGGGAAATGGAAAAGATTTTCCTGTTGGGCTTTCAACAACCACATTGATCCTTTTACTGCACGTATAACAGCTGTATTAGATTTTCTAGCTAAGCTTTTTGATGAATTGTGCAGCTGCAGCTACTATTCAAGTTCAATTAGCAGCTATATCAAACTGTCATATTGCAGAAATGGGACTAAAAGTCATGTCCCACAGGCTTTGCAAAGCCTTCTTGAAAGGTACTTACTAAGATCTCTAGTAAAAGAGCCACCTGTGCCACGGGACTTAAACTTTGTTTTATCCACCTTGACGACCCCCCCCCCCTCCGTTTGAACCTGCATCATCATGTGAACTAAAGTTTTTAACATGGAAGACAACCTTTTTGATAGCCATTACATCTGCTAGACAGGTATCAGAACTACAGGCATTATCAATACGTCTCCCTTACATGATCTTTCACAAGGATAGAGTTTCCCTGCGAACTTAACCCTTCATTCCTCCCAAAAGTATGCTCAGAAGCGAATTTAAATCAATCCATTGACTTGCCTGTTTTTTCCCCAAACTGTGGCAGCAAGTCAGAGTACAAACTACACCACTTAGATATACACAGTTAAGTTTTTATCTGCATAGAAAAAAGGAGTTCGGAAAATCAGACCAACTGTTTGTATCTTTCTCAGATAAAAAGGGCGCCCCATGTCAACGGTCACACTTTCTAAGTGGCTTACAGACTGTATAACTTTCACATGCAAATTTCAGAATAGAGGACTTCCATGGAAAGTGAAGGGCCACTCCACAAGAGCTATAGCAACCTCATTAGCCTTTCAGGCAAGGCTATCTATGGATTGAGTTTGTGCAGCAGCAACATGGGTAAAGCCTCGTACCTTTATCACTCATTGCAAAGTCAATTTGGCCTCCAGGAACAGGGCCTCTTTTGGGTCCACTGATTTCCTTCTATTATTATGTTGCAGTGTTCCTCATCTGGATTTACCCTTCTTTCGCGTGCGTCCAGCCAGTATTCCAAGGTTTTTCAGTCCCTTCTGGTGTGTCGGATATTGGATGTGGCTAACAAGAACGTGGGCCATAAAAGTGATGTCTACGCGCACCAGCCCTCAGAACTCTTCAGCTGCCATTCGTATGCCAGGTGTTCCTGCTTACCGCTGACGTCTGATAAAATAATTCAGGTAAGTACCCTGTTGGGGAACCTTTTGGTTCTTACTTTAATGTTTGTTCATGTCATCCAGAAGGGGCAAGTGTAAGTGTGGCCAGCAGATTCCCCACAAAGACACGATCAGTGCGTTTTTTGCTTAGGAAGGAAATACGACCACGAAAACTGCCCTATCTGTAAAGCATTTTTCCTTAAAACCCTACATCGCCACTTACAAGCCCTCAACCTTTACCTTGAGAACCAACGTCTTAAGCAACTTAGGCTAAGGATGGAAGGCGCTTCCGACGCCCCGACAGAACCGCCTAAGAAAAGGCCCAAAACCACGCGGCCTTCTCCTTCGGCTGTACTTCTACTTTCCATACCTGTGCCTGTGGCCGACATCAGTCTGGTAGAGGAATCAGCTCCTGCCAGCCAGGATAAAGTGGGTACACATGAGGCCGCACAATCCTGAGCAGACAGCACGTCCTTAGAGGCTTTACAGATGCCTGCTTCAGACGTTGAGGGGAACCTACCTTTTCTCAGGTTCGTCGGAACCTATTTCTGTGTCAGGCCTGAGGTCCTCTCCAGTTTGGATGCCTGTGAGGGGTTTAAAGAAAAAACAAAAAAACAAGCACCTTTCTCCACCACTTGAAAGCACCCCAGATTGGCAAGCTTTCAGCCAGAGTATCTTCGATGCCTTCATGGCCTTACGGCCTACCACTGTTGGGAGCCCTGCTATAACCCCTGCACTCATCCTAGGTCTCCGACTTCTGCCAGGGAAGAAGAAGAAAAGGAATTCTCTGATTCCTCAGAGGAGTACCCCTCTCACACCACCCAAATTGCCTCTCCCCTGGGGTATGGCTCCCCAGAGGAAGAGTCCATTGACCCTGACTCACCAGTTGAAGACTTAAATTTTACAGAAACCATTGGGAAAATGAGGGACCACTTTCAGTGGGAATTTCTGTTATGACCGAAGTACAAAAGAGGTATTGTGACCTCGTACAGATGGACTCCCCCAGTCCCTCTGGAGTTCCATCCATTTTGCTAGACTTCTTGGATGCCTTCTCATCTGCATCCCTCATTCCTGACTCCCAACCCCCTGCTCCTCGCAGACCAGACAGGCTGTACAGTGCCTAAAAGTGAAAATTTCCTTAAGTGCCCCTCTGCTGAACCAGCCATTATTTCTATTGCTACTGATAGGGCTACCAAACTTCTCCCTACCACTACCTTGCTTCCTGCTGATAAGGACAGTAAGACTATGGAATGCCTAGGCAAAAAAAATTACACATCTGCCACTCTGTCCTTCAAGGCCACTAACTACCAGACCCATATGGCCAAATGCTCTCTAGCCCTGCTAGAGAAAGCCACTAATGATTTGGCTGACATCCCAGACTGTCCAGCTAAAGTCTGTCTCACTTCTCTTCTAGCTCTCACCTCCGAGATGAACAGACACCCCAATGTCATAAACCCCATAGGTCTATAAAATGCTGCAAACTAACAAACTTTGACACTGTAGTCTTCAGATCTTTCCTCTCTGAAGTAAACTGCACACCCTTACAACATCTCCCCATAAATGAGGCAGTTCAGTTCAACTCAACATTCCTAAATATTCTCAATTCTCTTGCACCTCTCCGAACAGTTCGTATTAAATCAAACCCAGCTCCTTGGTTAACTAAAGATAGACTGACATTACTAAAAAAAGGATAAGGCATGAAAAACCTGGACAAAAACCGCACTCCAACCAGACTTGCAAAAGTACAAACAGTTAAGAAATTTGGCCCAAAAACAAATAAATACAGACAAGAAAAACTTCTATTGTAATCCCAGCAAATTCTGTAACTCAGTTAACCAAATATTACACCCAGGCTACCCAAGCTCTCCAAATCCATGTCCTCACAAAACACACGAGGAAACTGCTACAGTCTTTAACTCTTACTTTATTGATACAATAGCAAAACTGATTAACCCCATCCCCAACCAAGCTATCTATAATAATTATGTATGTTGCAGAACCACCACCAAAAGACAGCTCCATAAATCCTTTTACTTAAAACCAGTTTCCACCAACTTTATCAAAACACTATTATCCAAATTAAAACTATGCTCCACATCTGTTGACAATATCCCCTCTTCTTTCCTACAGATTGCTGCTGATCCCCTTGCTGTTCCAGTTTCTATACTAATTAATCATTCCATCTCCGAATCAACTGATGTTCTTCGTGTTTCACTGTTGCAGTCATAACTGTAGGGTGCTCCTGCCGGCAGGCAGCCCGAGGTCGGCCAGAATCCCAAAGTCTGGGTCCGGCGTCGGCTGTATAAGCTAGTATCCTGACGTCAGTACGCCTTGGTACATAGCCCTCAGCCGACGCCATCTTCTCCAGTCTTTCTTGCCGTGCGGTGGAAAGCAGCTCGCAAAACGTTGGTTGGCAATTTTCGAGCAGCGTATTTGGTTGTTGTCGGTCCGAAGTTCTTACTTCTCTTCTCAAAGCTAAGTACCCCGTTGCGGAATTTTTTTCTTGTTCCTCCGATGTCAGAAAAAGTTAATAATTGTATAGCGTGTGGGAAACAAATACCTCATAAAGATTTCCACTCTTACTGTCTACCTTGCTTAGGCCCTGACCACGACGTTTCTTGTTGTCGGTTCTGTGCCAGGTTCAACTCTCGAGCGCAGGTACGATTGGGCTTTAAATTATTTTGGCAGACGCTTCAATTACAGAATGTCGTCGGACACTACCGGAGTTCAAAAGAAGCGCAAAGACAGGCCTCCGAGGTCCAAACAGGACTCGTTGCAGCTGGAGCCAGCGTCCGGTTCGGCTGTCATCAGTGAGGCGCTTTTGCAGCCCCTGTCGTCCGCCACTTCTGAACCGATGGCGTCACGGACTCCATGGGGAGCCATCAAGGCCCACTATTTTAACTGCTGCAGGACCTTCGGACGTCGCTCCTTCAGATGGGTCCGGAACCGCTGTGCAGGTACCGGCTTCTGAGGGGGTTTTCAGGCCTACTCATATCACTATTTCAAAGGCAAAGACAAAGACTCCTACTAAGTCTAAAGTTTCAGCTCAAGCTGCTTCTGAATCCACTCCCAAGACACAAAAACAATTATTGAGGATGGCTGAAGATTTGCTTACAATGATTAGGGGTTCTCACCCCCCTCCTGAGAAAAGGCCTCGACAGGATGTTACTCTGGATTCCTCTGACCAGGCTTCTGTATCTTCTGTTTCTTCCTCTGATCAGGACTATTCCTTTCCCCCTTATGAGGATTCGGATGCTAAGGATTCTTTGCCCTTGGCCTCTCCGCCTGAGGATTTTTCTTTTGGAGAAACCTTGCATGAGATGAGGGAACATTTTCATTGGGAAGGACAGGAATATTCTGCTTCCAAAAAGAGGCTTAGAGAATTTCTTCTTCTTCCTCAGCATAGGCCTTTAGCTATCCCTCCTGTCTTGGGCATTGTAGATGATGCTTTTTCTGAGGCTAATTTGAATCCTGATTCCATGCCTCCTGCTCCTTCTAAGCCTGATAGATTTTATAGGGTTCCTGACTCTCATTTATTTTTATTTAAAAACCCTTCTGCAGATCCTGAAACTATTTCTCAGGGTTCTAAGGCTGCTAAGGTTGCTACTTCTAAAAATCCTATTCCCTCTGAGAAGGATTCTCGTGCTTTAGACAGGTGGGGTAAAAGGTATATACTTCTGCTACCCTGTCTGTAAGGGCTTTAAATTGCCAGTTTCATATGTTTAAATATCAGCAATTTCTTTTGTCTGTTTTAAAGCAAAAGCTTGCTTCCCTTCCTGCTTGTGCAGAGGATAAGGAACTTCAGGATGTTTTGCATGCTACTGAACAGGTTAACAAGCATAGCTTACATTGTGGTTTTGATGCTTTGGATGCTTCTTGCAGGGCTGCTGCCTCTGGTACTGTGATTAGGAGACATGCCTGGCTTTGTGAACAAAGTTTACCTGAACAGGTTAAGGCTAAGTTATTAGATGCCCCTGTTCAACAAGATGTTCTTTTTGGTTCTAAGGCTGAGGAAGTTGTTAAAAAGATGGAAGAAAAGGCAAAATCCATGCAGACTGTAAAAGATTTCTTGCAAGTTCAGCCTCCTAGATTTTCCAGGAATTGGCCCTCTAAAAATTGGTCCTTTCCCACGTCTGACAGGCCTCAAAGGGGAAGATATAGGCGCTCCAGAGGTCGTGGTCAAGGCCAGACCTCTTACAGATCTAGACAATGGACTGCTTCTTCACCTAGAAGGGGAGAAGACAGATCCCAATCTCAAAGAAAGCAAACTCAATGACTCTCTCGGTTGGGCTTTAGGACCCCTTCACCTGGACGCCCCTCTCGGAGGAAAACTGTCTCTTTTTTACAGAAATTGGACTCATATTACCCAGGACAGATGGGTATTGGGCGTGATTTTAAAAGGTTACAAGTTCCACTTTCACACTTTGCCAAGGACTCACGGTTGGCCAGATCTGCCAAAACTTCAATGGTCAGAGGCCTTAACTCAAGTGGATGCTCTTCTGGCCATGAGAGCCATAGAGCCTGTTCCACTCTCGGAAATGGGAAAAGGGTTTTATTCAAGGCTGTTTCTGGTTCCCAGAAAACAAAACTCATGGAGACCTATTCTGGATCTTTCTGTGTTAAACACCTTTTTGGAAATTCCAAAGTTCAAGATGCTTACTCTGCAACAGCTAATTCCAATGCTCTCTCAGGACGCCTGGATGGTGACATTGGACTTAGGGATATGCAAATAGGCTTCCTTTATCAGACAAGAACGCAGGAAATTCCTCAGATTCAAGGCAGGTTTGAGGCACTTTCAATTCTCTGTTCTGCCCTTTGGTTTATCTACTGCGCCCAGAGTCTTCACCAAGTGCCTGGCACCAGTAGTGGCTTACTGCAGACTTCAGGGGATCCAGATTTACCCCTATTTGGACGACTGCCTTATTCAGGCAGACAGCAAAGATCTTCTGCTTCAACATCTGGACTTTGTTCAACGTCTTCTCCTACTACTGGGATTCTCAGTGAACATAAAGTCACATTTGATCCCTTCTCAACAAATGGTATTCTTGGGAGCCCTCTTAAATACAACCTTACAAAGGGCCTTCCTCACTCCAGAAAAACAAACTCAGCTGGCTTCTACTTTCAACACCTTGGCAACTCTATCTCAGCTCACTGCAAGGAAATTCCTGCAGGCTCTGGGCTACATGGCTTCCTGCATTCTGTTGATTCCAAGCAAGGCTTCACATGAGAAAGCTTCAATGGTATCTGAAAAGTGTATGGTCACAGCATTACCACGATCTGGATATTCTGATTCCTCTGATCCCTGCCTCCAGAAGGAGTTCCTCTGGTGGTCCAGGGCTTGCACTTTAAACGAAGGAAAACCTTTTCGTCTCCCTCAACCTACTCAAATCCTAACCACGGACGCCTCGGATTATGCTTGGGGAGCACACTTTCTAGACAATTGCCAGCAGGGAACCTGGACAAAGGACCATCTTCACTGGCACATCAATCTGAAGGAAATGTTGGCAGTTCAAAATGCCCTTTTAGCCTTCAAAAACCTTTTACAACCAGGGCCTCTGCTAATTCGCACAGACAACACCACGGTCATGTTGGTACATCAACAAGCAGGGGGGTTCTCATTCATACCCCCTTTGCAGACTAGCTGTGGGGTTATGGGACACAGCTCTAAATTTGAATCTGCATCTCCAGGCTCAATTCATTCCAGGGAAACAGAATATCTTAGCAGACAGCCTGAGCAGAAACATTACAGATCCTCACGAATGGATGCTAGACACCAACTTGTTCAACAGGATTACTGCAGTTTGGGGATGTCCCCAGATAGATCTGTTTGCATCCCACCTCAATCATCAGCTGCCTCGCTTCTGCACCAGGTCCTTCCACGAAACAGCATGGAGAGTGGATGCCCTGTCCTTCAGCTGGAGAAGCCTTTCAGCATATGCCTTCCCTCCTCTTCCTCTACTGCCTCGGGTACTACTGAAGATAAAACAGGACAAGCCCAAGTTCCTCATCTTGATTGCTCCAAATTGGCCTCGACAGTTTTGGTATCCAACCTTAAAGCTCCTGTTCTCGGGGCCTCCTTGGATTCTCCCACTGAACCCTTCGCTTCTGTCCCAGCATCAGGGTCAGTTACTACATTCCAATCTCAAGACCCTTTGCCTGGCAGCTTGGCTCTTCAAAGGAATTTGATTTCCTCTAGTCTTCCCAAACAAGTTTTGGATGTTCTTTTGGAAGCTAGACGGCCTAGCACTAGGAAATCCTATGCCTCTAAATGGAAGAGGTTTTCTATTTGGATGCAGGACCGAGGCTCTGATCCTCAGGTTCCTGATCTCTCCTCTATTTTGCTTTACCTTTGAACTTTTATCTAAAGGACTTTCCTTTTCTTCCATTAAGATACATGCTTCTGCTATCTCTGCACATTACAGTTCTGATCCTCCTGTTTTTTCTCATCCTTTGGTGAAGCAGTTCTTGAGAGGGGCTAAAAATTTGCGGCCTCCAAGGACCCCTCCTGTCCCTGCCTGGGATCTTAAGTATGTTTTAGAAAAACTTACTTTGCCTCCTTTTGAGCCTGCTGCATCTTCAGATATTAAGTTTCTATCCTGGAAGACTGTTCTTTTGTTAGCATTGACCTCTGCCAGAAGGGTCTCAAGAGTTGCAAGCTCTCATGGCTGTGGAACCATACCTTATTTTCCATCAGGACAGAGTATCCTTGAGGACCAATCCTACTTTCATGCCTAAGGTGATTTCGAAAGTGGCTTTAAATCAGACAATTCACCTTCCTACTTTCTTTCCAAATCCTCAAAATAAAGGGGAAAGGATTTTGCATTCATTGGATGTGCACAGACAGTTCACGATTTTACTTGGACAAGACTAAAGATTTCAGAAAGTCTAACCAATTGTTTGTTTCCTTTGCCTCCAGTTCTCTTGGAAAACCTATTTCTAAACAAACTATTTCCAAATGGATTGCTTATGGAATCAGATTTTGTTACACTCATCATGGGAAACAGTTTCCAGGGACCATTAGAAGTCATTCTATTAGAGCAGCTGCTACTTCTACAGCTTTCCTCAGAGGAGTCCCTACCAAGGATATCTTGGAAGCTGCCACTTGGAGTTCTGTGCATACTTTTTCCAAGCACTACAATCTCCCTTGTTTTCTAAGTCTAGGGCAGGCTTTGCCTCTGCTGTCTTGCAGGGTATTCTTGCCTCCCCTTCTTCTATCTAAAGCCTCCTCCCCTCTACACTGCTTTGGGATTCCACCCTACAGTTATGACTGCAACAGTGAAACACGAAGAACATAGTACAGTTGTGTACACCTACCATAAATGTAGATGTTCGAGTGTCTTCACTGTTGCAGTCGTTTCCTCCCTCCTATCCCCTCTTTTTCTCTTATTTGTGGTGTATTTGTGTTTCCTTGTTGGATTCATTTTTGATTTGTTGGGGACTTCTGACATCTAGGGCAAGAAAGGCTGGAGAAGATGGCGTCGGCTGAGGGCTATGTACCAAGGCGTACTGACGTCAGGATACTAGCTTATACAGCCGACGCCGGACCCAGACTTTGGGATTCTGGCCGACCTCGGGCTGCCTGCCGGCAGGAGCACCCTACAGTTATGACTGCAACAGTGAAGACACTCGAACATCTACATTTATGGTAGGTGTACACAACTGTACTTTCCTGCGATCTGGAAACAATTCTATACCCTCCCTATATGTAAAGGAGGTAACTCCACAGATACATTCAACTTTAGTCCCATTGCTATACTCTCACCTCTCTCCAAACTTCTAGAAAAATGTATACACAAACAAACAGTGCAATACCTACTTCTAGAGAATCTACTCACACCTACTCAACATTGTTTTCTTCCCAACCATAGCACCACTACAGCTCTCTTCTCTTTCCTTAATACTGTATCACTTGCCAGCGACAACTGTCTGATGATCTTCGTGTTTCACTGTTAGTCATTGCATTTGGGTTGTCTGCTTGCAGGTAGCCCTCAGCCGGCCTGATTATCAAAGTCTTGAATCCTGCGTCGGTTGCTGTCTCTTCTACCATGATGTCAGGGGTTTAAAGCTTGCAGCCGACGTCATTACATCAGTCTTTCTTGCCGTGCGGTGCCCGAAGCAGTTCGCAAGTGCTGGTCGGCCGACTCTTGAAATTTTAGTTTTGGGGTTTCAGAACCGCAGTATTCAAAAAAGTGAAGTACCCTGTTGGGGATCCTTTTTCTTGCTCTAAACCGATGTCAGTAAAAGTTAACATTTGTATTTCTTGTGGAAAGCAAATGTCTCAAAGATTTTCATTCCTACTGCATTCCTTGCTTAGGCCCAGACCACAACATCCCTCGCTGTCAGTTTTGTGCCTTATTCAATCCTCGTACTATTCGTCCTCGGTTCATTTTCGCATCTAACTGTTTAGGTACTCTGTTCAATTATTCAGAAATGGCTTTGGTAAGCCATCCGACTACTGACATTCCGAAAAAATGTAAAGATAAAGACAGAGACCGACCGCATAGGTCCAGAGCTGCCAACGATGCTTCTGTTAAGCTAGTCGCCAGTTCGCCGGTACTCAGGCGCTTTCGCAGCCCCTGATGCCTGTTACTTCAGATTTGCAGGCCTCTACTGAGACCCATTCGGAGTCCGGTTTGCCACTAGATGCATCTTCGACTATGGAACCTGCGGATGTCAGGCACCGGCTTCTGAGGGTGTATTCAGGCCTACTGACTTGCATATCAAACCAACACCATCTTCTTCTTCAAGGCCTAAGACACTCTATCCATGCTTAGAAAAAACGACGTCCAAACCACATGGTCAGGCCCATATGCCTAAAAAACAAATGATAAGAATGGCTGAAGACCTTATTACTCTAATTAGATGAAGCCACCGTTTTTCCTCTAAGAGATCTAGAACTGATTTTCCTTCTGATTCTTCTGATCAGGATTCTGAAATTTTTGTTTCTTCTGATGACCCGGATTTGCCCTTATCTACTTGTGAGGATTCTGATACAGAGGACTCCCATTTCCTCTGCTTCCCCTCCAGAAGATTTCTCTTTTGGTGAAGCTTTGCACACTCTTAGGGAGCATTTCCGCTGGGAAAGCCAGGATTACTCTGACTCGAAAAAGAGGCTTAGAGAATTCTTACTTCTGCCTCAACACAGGCCTTTAGCCATTCCCCCTGTACTGGACATTGTAGATGATACCTTCTTGGAATCTAGCCTGGCCCCAGACACCTTACCTCCGGCTCCCAGGAAACCTGATGGGTATTACAGAGTACCTGATTCTCACAAGTTCCTCTTTAAGAATCCTACTGCGGACCCAGTGACCGTTTCGCAGGGACCCAGGGGCATTAAGGCTACTACTGCAAAAATCCTACCCCCTCTGATAGAGATTCCAGAGCCCTCGACAGATGGGGTAAGAAGGTATACACTTCTGCTACTTTGGCCATTAGGGCCTTAAACTGCCAGTTTCATATGTTAAAGTACCTGCAGCATATTATTGGATTACTTAAACAGAAATTTATGTTGATTCCTGACTGTGCTGAAAATAAAGAAATACAGGATTTAATGCATTATGCTGAACAAGTTGATAAACATACTTTGCAGTGTGATTTTGACTCCTTAGAGGCGTCTTGTAGGGTTGCTGTTACTGGGTCTGTTCTTAGAAGGCATGCTTGGCTTAAGGAGCAAACTCTGCCAGATCATGTTGAAGCCAAATTACTGGATGCTCCCTTAAACCAAGACCGCCTGTTAGGCAACAAAGCAGAAGTAGTTCTTAAAAAGATGGAGGAAAAAGCTAAATCTATGCAAACTGTTAAAGATTTCCTGCAAGTACAGCCTCCCATATTTAGTAGGCATTGGCCTTCTAAGAATTGGTCCTTTCCTGTCTCTTACAGGCCTTCTCAGTCCAAATCCCAGAACAGCAGACCATCTAGGCCACTGTCTTAAGGTACTCACAGGCCTAAGCAGTGGAGGGCTCCCACTTCCAAAGCTGGAAGTAGTAAGACACCCCCCTATGGTAAACTGTCACAATGACTTAACCTTAAATCTTTCAAGCCCTTCTCAACTGACCGCACCTTTAGGAGGAAAGATCGCCCTGCATGCAAAAAACTGGGAACTAATTACCCAAGACAAATGGATTTTAAATAGTTTCCCAAGGGTACAGATTCCACTTCCACACCTTACCAACCCCAAAAGTTGGCTAGACCTACCCTCAAATTAGTGGGCAGAGGCTCAACAGCAGGTTCTCTCTCTTCTAAGCATCAGGGCTATTCAACCTGTCCCAGTAGAAGAACGGGGACAAGGTTTCTACTCCTGACTTTTCCTGGTACCTAGAAAGGACAACTCCTGGTGTCCTGTCCTGGACCTATCTGTCCTAAACACCTTTTTGGTAATTCCAAAATTCAAAATTCTAACTCTTCATCAGCTGCTTCCCATGCTGGGCAAAATGCCTGGTTGGCAACATTGGATTTAAAGGAAGCTTACCTGCACATCCCAATAAGGGATTGTTGCAGAACATACCTACGCTTCAGAGCAGGTTACATGCACTATCAGTTCTCTTCACTGCCCTTTGGCTTATATCTACTGCCCAGGGTGTTGACAAAATGCCTAGCTCCAGTCATTGCATTTTGTAGGCAAAGAAATATTCAAATATACCCATACCTGGATGATTGTCTAATTCAGGCAGAAAGCCAGGACATACTATTAAATCATCTGGCATTTGTAAAGAAACTGCTAACCTCACTGGGGTACACCATAAACAAAAAGAAATCTCATCTAGTACCCTGCCAACAAATTGTATTCCTGTGAGCAAGCTTGAACACAACTTCCCAGATGGCCTATCTCACGCCAGAGAAACAAGTTTATCTGACAGCCTACTTCTAATTACTGGCCTCAAAGACCCAGTTAACTGCAAAGAAAATACTGCAAGCTCTGGGGTTCATGGCCTCTTGCATCCTACTAATTCCATATGCAAGACTGCATATGAGGAAACTGCAATGGTATCTAAAAGCCTATGGTGTCAACTTTCTCAGGACCTGGAATCAGTTATTCCTATCATCCCTTGTATAAAGACAGAATTCCTTTGGTGGGCAGAGGCCTGCTACCTCAACAAGGGACTACCATTCACTGTACCCCCTGCCGCAAACCATAACAACAGGCGCATCAGACTATGCATGGGGGGCTCACTTGTCAGGGCAGTGTATTCAGGACAAATGGAACCAGAGTCAAATGCACCTGCATATCAATCAAAAAGAAATGTTAGCTGTACAGAATGCTCGGACAGCCTTCAAGGACCACATCCTTCCAGGACAATTACTGGTGAAAACAGACAACACCACTGTTATGTGGTACATAAACAAGCAGGGGGGAACCCACTCATACCCCCTCTGCAGAATAGCCATGGATCTGTGGAACACAGCCTTGAGCTACCAAGTGCACCTACAGGCTCAATTCCTGCCAGGCAAGCTAAACTCATTGGCAGATGACTTAAGCAGAAATCTCATGGACCCACACGAGTGGAAACTGGAGCCAAAGATATTCAACATGTCAAACAAATTGGGGAGCCCAGAGATAGACCGGTTTGCCTCCCCTCAGAAACTACTAGTTGGACAAATTCTGCAAAAGGACTCCCCACAGACAAGCTTGTAAAGTGGATGCCCTGTCCTTCACCTGAGAAAACCTCTCAGTTTATGCCTTTTCCCCCTCTGCCTCTCCTCTCCAAAGTTCTACTAAACATCAAACAGGACAAACCAAGGAACAGTACTCATTGCACCAGACTGGGCAGGCCAACACTGGTACACCCTCTTGCGCAGTGTGTCACTGCTGGAACCATGGCACCTGCCTCAGACCCCTTCCCTGCTGTCCAAGCAGGAGGACCAGATTCTGCACCCCAAGCTTCAAACCTTGAACCTCGCAGCCTGGCTAATTACCTGAGCTCTCCATTACCGTCCCTCAGTAAGCAAGTGCCGGATGTCATTCTGGAGGCAAGGAGGCCTAGTACTAGAAAATCCTATCCTGAAAAGTGGAAAAGATGTTCTTCGTCTTCCATTGCTGCAGTCCTGACTATTGGGTATAGTCCGCGTCCCAGTCGGCCCAATACCAGAGTCGGTCAGGGCGCATTAGACTGGCGATCATGCGTCAGGGTACTAATGCGCATGACGGCGTCATATCCTCAGTCCTCTTTGGCGCATGGTCCGATGCAGAAGCAGTTTTGCGAGTGCAGGTTGGCGTTCTGAAATATTTCGAAACCGGAGTTTCGGGCGAAACAGAGTTGGCTAAGTACCCGTTGGGAACATTTTAGTTTTTCTTGCCTCAGTATTTTGCGGATGTCAGAAAAGTGAATAACTGTATTTCTTGTGGGAAACAGATACCTCATAGGGATTATCATACCTTGTGTATACCTTGTTTAGGGCCTGAGCACGGCGTTGTTGGTTGCGCTCTTGTGCTAGGTTTAACAAAGCGCACTATTAAGAGGAGGTTAGATTGTGCCAGGTTAGTGTTTGGGAAGCGTTGCAATTATAAAATGCCGTCGGATGCTCCGGCCTTCCCTCCAAGGCGCAAGGATAAAACAGTGAAGCCTAGGGTTGATGAACCGGCAGTCCCGGACGTCGGTTCTTTAGAACTCAGTGGAGCGGAGGTTTTGCCAGGAGTTTCCATGGAGACCCAGGCTGAGACTATACTTTTACAGGATGTGCCCTCTCAGGAGGTAGGCCAGGCTGAGGGGCTTCTCAGGTGACTGTTCTTCCTCTCTTCCCAAGGTGGTTAGAGCCTCTCCTTCTGTTGCCAAAACTTCTTTGAGGTAGGCCTAGTTCAGCTTCAGTGGGGGCTTCTCCTAGCATTTGGTTCTGTACCTAAGAAACATATGCTTAAAATGGCAGAGGATTTGATTACTATGATTAGAGGTTCTATGCCCCCACCTGATAAGAGGCCTAGGGTGGAACCGGAGTTTGATAGTTTTGAACAGTGTTCAGAGGCTTCAGAATCTTCTGTGGAAGATTTGCAGGAGTATCCTACTTATTCTGATTCTGATGTGGATGATTCCACACCTACAGCTTCTCCGCCTGAGGATTTTTCATTTTCAGAGACTCTGCATTCCATGAGGGAGCACTTTAAATGGGAAGGCCAGGATTACTCTGATTCAGGAAAAGGCTTAGGGAATTCTTGTTTTACCCCAGCATAGGCCTTTAGCTATTCCTCCTGTGTTGAATGTGGTGGAAGATGTTTTTGCAGAGGCTTCCCTGAACCCTGACTCTTTGCCTCCTGCTCCTGTTAAGCCTGATAGGTATTATAGGGTGCCCGAAGCTCATAAATATTTGTTTAAGAGTCCTAAGGCGGACCCAGAAACAATTTCTCAAGGGCCTAAAGGTGTTAAGGCTTCTGTGGTTAAAATCCTGTTCCCACTGATAAAGAGGCAAGGGCTTTGGATAGGTGGGGAAAGAAAGTGTATACTTCTTCCACTCTAGCCATGAGAGCATTGAATTGTCAGTTTCACATGCTAAAATATCAGAATTATCTCCTTTCACAATTGAAATCTAAGGTGGATGCTTTGGCGGAAGGTATTGAGTGTAAAGAGTTGCTGGTTTTGGTTCATGTGTCTGAACAGTGGGTAGCATTCTTTGCAATGTGGTTTTGATGCTGTACAGGCCTCCTCGAGGGTGGCTGCTACCAGTTCTGTTCTTCGCAGGCATGCCTGGTTGAAGGATCAGAATTTAGCTGAGCATGTTAAGACAAGGATTTTGGATGCTCCTTTACAGTCTGATGTGTTGTTTGGAAAGCCTGTGGAAGCAGTTTTAAAGAAGATGGATGACAAAGCTAAGTCTATACAAACTGTTAAAGATTTTCTGCAGGTGCAGCCACCAAAGTTTAGTAGAAATTGGCCTGCTAAGGGGTGGACATACCTGCTTATGATTCCCAGTCTAGGGGTAGGTCTAGGCGTGGTAGGGAAAGGGGGCAAAAAGGGCTTTTTAAGGGGGGTTCCTTTTAAAAAAAAGGCCCCTAAAGGGGGCCCAGGGAGTTTTTTTTTTTAAAAAAAAAAAACCTTTTTTTCTTTCCCCCGAAAAACCCCCTTCCTGAGGGCCCCCCAAAAAAAAGGGTCCCCTTTTTTTTTCCCTCCAAATCCTCAAAATAAAGGGAAAGGATTTTGCATTCATTGGATGTGCACAGACAGTTACGATTTTACTTGGACAAGACTAAAGATTTCAGAAAGTCTAACCAATTGTTTGTTTCCTTTGCCTCCAGTTCTCTTGGAAAACCTATTTCTAAACAAACTATTTCCAAATGGATTGCTTATGGAATCAGATTTTGTTACACTCATCATGGGAAACAGTTTCCAGGGACCATTAGAAGTCATTCTATTAGAGCAGCTGCTACTTCTACAGCTTTCCTCAGAGGAGTCCCTACCAAGGATATCTTGGAAGCTGCCACTTGGAGTTCTGTGCATACTTTTCCAAGCACTACAATCTCCCTTGTTTTCTAAGTCTAGGTCTGGCTTTGCCTCTGCTGTCTTGCAGGGTATTCTTGCCTCCCCTTCTTCTATCTAAAGCCTCCTCCCCTCTACACTGCTTTGGGATTCCACCCTACAGTTATGACTGCAACAGTGAAACACGAAGAACATAGTACAGTTGTGTACACCTACCATAAATGTAGATGTTGAGTGTCTTCCTGTTGCAGTCGAGTTCCCTCCCTCCTATCCCCTCTTTTTTCTCTTATTTGTGGTGTATTTGTGTTTCCTTGTTGGATTCATTTTTTGATTTGTTGGGGACTTCTGACATCTAGGGCAAGAAAGGCTGGAGAAGATGGCGTCGGCTGAGGGCTATGTACCAAGGCGTACTGACGTCAGGATACTAGCTTATACAGCCGACGCCGGACCCAGACTTTGGGATTCTGGCCGACCTCGGGCTGCCTGCCGGTAGGAGCACCCTACAGTTATGACTGCAACAGTGAAGACACTCGAACATCTACATTTATGGTAGGTGTACACAACTGTACTTTCCTGCGATCTGGAAACAATTCTATACCCTCCCTATATGTAAAGGAGGTAACTCCACAGATACATTCAACTTTAGTCCCATTGCTATACTCTCACCTCTCTCCAAACTTCTAGAAAAATGTATACACAAACAAACAGTGCAATACCTACTTCTAGAGAATCTACTCACACCTACTCAACATTGTTTTCTTCCCAACCATAGCACCACTACAGCTCTCCTCTCTTTCCTTAATACTGTATCACTTGCCAGCGACAACTGTCTGATGATCTTCGTGTTTCACTGTTAGTCATTGCATTTGGGTTGTCTGCTTGCAGGTAGCCCTCAGCCGGCCT
Organism: Protopterus annectens; assembly: GCF_019279795.1. NCBI lineage: Eukaryota > Metazoa > Chordata > Ceratodontiformes > Protopteridae > Protopterus > Protopterus annectens. The sequence continues at coordinate 1,408,626,679 of NC_056728.1, read as the reverse complement.
GATTATCAAAGTCTTGAGTCCTGCGTCGGTTGCTGTCTCTTCTACCATGATGTCAGGGGTTTAAAGCTTGCAGCCGACGTCATTACATCAGTCTTTCTTGCCGTGCGGTGCCCGAAGCAGTTCGCAAGTGCTGGTCGGCCGACTCTTGAAATTTTAGTTTTGGGGTTTCAGAACCGCAGTATTCAAAAAAGTGAAGTACCCTGTTGGGGATCCTTTTTCTTGCTCTAAACCGATGTCAGTAAAAGTTAACATTTGTATTTCTTGTGGAAAGCAAATGTCTCAAAGATTTTCATTCCTACTGCATTCCTTGCTTAGGCCCAGACCACAACATCCCTCGCTGTCAGTTTTGTGCCTTATTCAATCCTCGTACTATTCGTCCTCGGTTCATTTTCGCATCTAACTGTTTCGGTACTCTGTTCAATTATTCAGAAATGGCTTTGGTAAGCCATCCGACTACTGACATTCCGAAAAAATGTAAAGATAAAGACAGAGACCGACCGCATAGGTCCAGAGCTGCCAACGATGCTTCTGTTAAGCTAGTCGCCAGTTCGCCGGTACTCAGGCGCTTTCGCAGCCCCTGATGCCTGTTACTTCAGATTTGCAGGCCTCTACTGAGACCCATTCGGAGTCCGGTTTGCCACTAGATGCATCTTCGACTATGGAACCTGCGGATGTCAGGCACCGGCTTCTGAGGGTGTATTCAGGCCTACTGACTTGCATATCAAACCAACACCATCTTCTTCTTCAAGGCCTAAGACACTCTATCCATGCTTAGAAAAAACGACGTCCAAACCACATGGTCAGGCCCATATGCCTAAAAAACAAATGATAAGAATGGCTGAAGACCTTATTACTCTAATTAGATGAAGCCACCGTTTTTCCTCTAAGAGATCTAGAACTGATTTTCCTTCTGATTCTTCTGATCAGGATTCTGAAATTTTTGTTTCTTCTGATGACCCGGATTTGCCCTTATCTACTTGTGAGGATTCTGATACAGAGGACTCCCATTTCCTCTGCTTCCCCTCCAGAAGATTTCTCTTTTGGTGAAGCTTTGCACACTCTTAGGGAGCATTTCCGCTGGGAAAGCCAGGATTACTCTGACTCGAAAAAGAGGCTTAGAGAATTCTTACTTCTGCCTCAACACAGGCCTTTAGCTATTCCCCCTGTACTGGACATTGTAGATGATACCTTCTTGGAATCTAGCCTGGTCCCAGACACCTTACCTCCGGCTCCCAGGAAACCTGATGGGTATTACAGAGTACCTGATTCTCACAAGTTCCTCTTTAAGAATCCTACTGCGGACCCAGTGACCGTTTCGCAGGGACCCAGGGGCATTAAGGCTACTACTGCAAAAATCCTACCCCCTCTGATAGAGATTCCAGAGCCCTCGACAGATGGGGTAAGAAGGTATACACTTCTGCTACTTTGGCCATTAGGGCCTTAAACTGCCAGTTTCATATGTTAAAGTACCTGCAGCATATTATTGGATTACTTAAACAGAAATTTATGTTGATTCCTGACTGTGCTGAAAATAAAGAAATACAGGATTTAATGCATTCTGCTGAACAAGTTGATAAACATACTTTGCAGTGTGATTTTGACTCCTTAGAGGCGTCTTGTAGGGTTGCTGTTACTGGGTCTGTTCTTAGAAGGCATGCTTGGCTTAAGGAGCAAACTCTGCCAGATCATGTTGAAGCCAAATTACTGGATGCTCCCTTAAACCAAGACCGCCTGTTAGGCAACAAAGCAGAAGTAGTTCTTAAAAAGATGGAGGAAAAAGCTAAATCTATGCAAACTGTTAAAGATTTCCTGCAAGTACAGCCTCCCATATTTAGTAGGCATTGGCCTTCTAAGAATTGGTCCTTTCCTGTCTCTTACAGGCCTTCTCAGTCCAAATCCCAGAACAGCAGACCATCTAGGCCACTGTCTTAAGGTACTCACAGGCCTAAGCAGTGGAGGGCTCCCACTTCCAAAGCTGGAAGTAGTAAGACACCCCCCTATGGTAAACTGTCACAATGACTTAACCTTAAATCTTTCAAGCCCTTCTCAACTGACCGCACCTTTAGGAGGAAAGATCGCCCTGCATGCAAAAAACTGGGAACTAATTACCCAAGACAAATGGATTTTAAATAGTTTCCCAAGGGTACAGATTCCACTTCCACACCTTACCAACCCCAAAAGTTGGCTAGACCTACCCTCAAATTAGTGGGCAGAGGCTCAACAGCAGGTTCTCTCTCTTCTAAGCATCAGGGCTATTCAACCTGTCCCAGTAGAAGAACGGGGACAAGGTTTCTACTCCTGACTTTTCCTGGTACCTAGAAAGGACAACTCCTGGTGTCCTGTCCTGGACCTATCTGTCCTAAACACCTTTTTGGTAATTCCAAAATTCAAAATTCTAACTCTTCATCAGCTGCTTCCCATGCTGGGCAAAAATGCCTGGTTGGCAACATTGGATTTAAAGGAAGCTTACCTGCACATCCCAATAAGGGATTGTTGCAGAACATACCTACGCTTCAGAGCAGGTTACATGCACTATCAGTTCTCTTCACTGCCCTTTGGCTTATATCTACTGCGCCCAGGGTGTTGACAAAATGCCTAGCTCCAGTCATTGCATTTTGTAGGCAAAGAAATATTCAAATATACCCATACCTGGATGATTGTCTAATTCAGGCAGAAAGCCAGGACATACTATTAAATCATCTGGCATTTGTAAAGAAACTGCTAACCTCACTGGGGTACACCATAAACAAAAAGAAATCTCATCTAGTACCCTGCCAACAAATTGTATTCCTGTGAGCAAGCTTGAACACAACTTCCCAGATGGCCTATCTCACGCCAGAGAAACAAGTTTATCTGACAGCCTACTTCTAATTACTGGCCTCAAAGACCCAGTTAACTGCAAAGAAAATACTGCAAGCTCTGGGGTTCATGGCCTCTTGCATCCTACTAATTCCATATGCAAGACTGCATATGAGGAAACTGCAATGGTATCTAAAAAGCCTATGGTGTCAACTTTCTCAGGACCTGGAATCAGTTATTCCTATCATCCCTTGTATAAAGACAGAATTCCTTTGGTGGGCAGAGGCCTGCTACCTCAACAAGGGACTACCATTCACTGTATCCCCTGCCGCCCAAACCATAACAACAGACGCATCAGACTATGCATGGGGGGCTCACTTGTCAGGGCAGTGTATTCAGGACAAATGGAACCAGAGTCAAATGCACCTGCATATCAATCAAAAAGAAATGTTAGCTGTACAGAATGCTCGGACAGCCTTCAAGGACCACATCCTTCCAGGACAATTACTGGTGAAAACAGACAACACCACTGTTATGTGGTACATAAACAAGCAGGGGGGAACCCACTCATACCCCCTCTGCAGAATAGCCATGGATCTGTGGAACACAGCCTTGAGCTACCAAGTGCACCTACAGGCTCAATTCCTGCCAGGCAAGCTAAACTCATTGGCAGATGACTTAAGCAGAAATCTCATGGACCCACACGAGTGGAAACTGGAGCCAAAGATATTCAACATGTCAAACAAATTGGGGAGCCCAGAGATAGACCGGTTTGCCTCCCCTCAGAAACTACTAGTTGGACAAATTCTGCAAAAGGACTCCCCACAGACAAGCTTGTAAAGTGGATGCCCTGTCCTTCACCTGAGAAAACCTCTCAGTTTATGCCTTTTCCCCCTCTGCCTCTCCTCTCCAAAGTTCTACTAAACATCAAACAGGACAAACCAAGGAACAGTACTCATTGCACCAGACTGGGCAGGCCAACACTGGTACACCCTCTTGCGCAGTGTGTCACTGCTGGAACCATGGCACCTGCCTCAGACCCCTTCCCTGCTGTCCAAGCAGGAGGACCAGATTCTGCACCCCAAGCTTCAAACCTTGAACCTCGCAGCCTGGCTAATTACCTGAGCTCTCCATTACCGTCCCTCAGTAAGCAAGTGCCGGATGTCATTCTGGAGGCAAGGAGGCCTAGTACTAGAAAATCCTATCCTGAAAAGTGGAAAAGATGTTCTTCGTCTTCCATTGCTGCAGTCCTGACTATTGGGGTATAGTCCGCGTCCAGTCGGCCCGAATACCAGAGTCGGTCAGGGCGCATTAGACTGACGTCAGTACGTCAGGGTACTAATGCGCATGACCGACGTCATATCCTCAGTCTTTTTTGCCGCATGGTCCGATGCAGAAGCAGTTTTGCGAGTGCAGGTTGGCGTTCTGAAATATTTCCGAAACCGGAGTTTCAGACCGAAACAGAGTTGGCTAAGTACCCCGTTGGGGAACATTTTGGTTTTTTCTTGCCTCAGTATTTTACCGGATGTCAGAAAAAGTGAATAACTGTATTTCTTGTGGGAAACAGATACCTCATAGGGATTATCATACCTTGTGTATACCTTGTTTAGGGCCTGAGCACGACGTTGTTGGTTGCCGCTCTTGTGCTAGGTTTAACAAACGCACTATTAAGAGGAGGTCAGATTGTGCCAGGTTAGTGTTTGGGAAGCGTTGCAATTATAAAATGCCGTCGGATGCTCCGACGCCGCCTCCAAGAAGCAAGGATAAAACAGTGAAGCCTAGGGTTGATGAACCGCAGTCCCGGACGCCGGTTCTTTAGAAAACTCAGTGGAGCGGAGGTTTTGCCAGGAGTTTCCATGGAGTCCCAGGCTGACACTATACTTTACAGGATGTGCCCTCTCAGGAGGTGGGCCAGGCTGAGGGGCTTCTCAGGTGACTGTTCTTCCCTCTCTTCCCAAGGTAGTTAGAGCCTCTCCTTCTGTTGCCAAAACTTCTTTGAGAGGTAGGCCTAGTTCAGCTTCAGTGGGGGCTTCTCCTAGCATTTCGGGTTCTGTACCTAAGAAACATATGCTTAAAATGGCAGAGGATTTGATTACTATGATTAGAGGTTCTATGCCCCCACCTGATAAGAGGCCTAGGGTGGAACCGGAGTTTGATAGTTTTGAACAGTGTTCAGAGGCTTCAGAATCTTCTGTGGAAGATTTGCAGGAGTATCCTACTTATTCTGATTCTGATGTGGATGATTCCACACCTACAGCTTCTCCGCCTGAGGATTTTTCATTTTCAGAGACTCTGCATTCCATGAGGGAGCACTTTAAATGGGAAGGCCAGGATTACTCTGATTCCAGGAAAAGGCTTAGGGAATTCTTGTTTTTACCCCAGCATAGGCCTTTAGCTATTCCTCCTGTGTTGAATGTGGTGGAAGATGTTTTGCAGAGGCTTCCTGAACCCTGACTCTTTGCCTCCTGCTCCTGCTAAGCCTCATAGCTATTATCGGGTCGGCGAAGCTCATAAATATTTGTTTAAGAGTCCTAGGGCGGACCCAGAAACAATTTCTCAAGGGCCTAAAGGTGTTAAGGCTTCTGTGGTTAAAAATCCTGTTCCCACTGATAAAGAGGCAAGGGCTTTGGATAGGTGGGGAAAGAAAGTGTATACTTCTTCCACTCTAGCCATGAGAGCATTGAATTGTCAGTTTCACATGCTAAAATATCAGAATTATCTCCTTTCACAATTGAAATCTAAGGTGGATGCTTTGGCGGAAGGTATTGAGTGTAAAGAGTTGCTGGATTTGGTTCATGTGTCTGAACAAGTGGGTAAGCATTCTTTGCAATGTGGTTTTGATGCTGTACAGGCCTCCTCGAGGCATGCTGCTACCAGTTCTGTTCTTCGCAGGCATGCCTGGTTGAAGGATCAGAATTTAGCTGAGCATGTTAAGACAAGGATTTTGGATGCTCCTTTACAGTCTGATGTGTTGTTTGGATCGCCTGTGGAAGCAGTTTTAAAGAAAATGGAGGACAAAGCTAAGTCTATGCAAACTGTTAAAGATTTTCTGCAGGTGCAGCCACCAAAGTTTAGTAGAAATTGGCCTGCTAAGGGGTGGACATACCCTGCTTATGATTCCCAGTCTAGGGGTAGGTCTAGACGTGGTAGGGGCAGGGCTCAAGGTTCTTTTAGGCCTAGACAAGGGAGTTCACCTGCTCAGACTTCTGGTGAGGGCAGGGGTCAGTCCTTTCGTAAACAGACCCAATGACCTGTCTTTTCAGCTGCCAGCAGATTCCGTCTGGCAGCTCCTTTGGGAGGAAGACTGTCTCTTTTCAAAGAAAATTGGGATTTAATTACTCAAGACAAATGGGTGTTGGATATCATTCACCACGGTTACAGATTTTATTTCCATACAATGCCCCTTTCAAAGGCATGCCAGACGTTCCTCCTCCACAAAGAAAAGAGGCTCACAAGCAAGTTTCTCAGTTACTTCAGATAGGGGCCATTCAGCCAGTCCCTGTATCAGAAAAAGGGCCTACGATTTTATTCTCCCCTGTTCCTTGTACCAAAGAAGGGGAACACGTGGAGACCAATTTTGGATTTATCTCTCCTCAACACGTTTTGGACATTCCCAAGTTCAAGATGTTGGCGTTACAACAGCTTTTACCTCTGCTGGGCAAAGATCACTGGATGGTAACTTTAGATCTCAAGGAAGCTTACCTTCATGTGCCTATAAGGCTAAGTTGCAGGAAGTATCTGCGGTTTCGAGCTGGAAATTCTCATTATCAGTTCTCTGCATTGCCCTTTGGCTTATCTACTGCCCAGAGTATTCACAAAGGTTCTGGCTCCAGTGATAGCTTACTTCAGGCTTCAAGGAATTCAAATCTATCCTTACTTAGACGACTGCCTGATTCTGGCTCAAGAAAAGGAAGACCTTCTACAGCATCTGGAATATGTTATAGCAGTGCTAAGATGCCTAGGGTATTCTGTGAACGAAATAAAGTCCAGTCTAGTACCCTCTCAGGACATGTGCTTTCTGGGTGTGAGACTGAATACAGCAGCCCAGATGGCCTTTTTAACCCCGGACAAACAAAAGAGTCTGTCACTTTACTTCCATCAGCTATCTCATCAGTCCGTGCTGACTGCAAGGACAGTCCTTCAAGCATTAGGGTTCATGGCATCTTGTATTCTGGTGCTTCCCAATGCCAAACTGCATATGAGGAAGCTACAGTGGTATCTCAAAAATGTATGGACACAGCACTGCCAGGATTTGGACACTGTCATTCAAATAATATCTTGCCTTCAAAAAGAATTCTTGTGGTGGGCTCAGGAATGTCACCTAAACAAGGGACTCTCTGTGACCCGGCCAGAGGCAAGTCAGATCTTAACGACAGATGCCTCGGACCTTGCTTGGGAGCTCATCTAAATGGAAAGTGGATACAAGACAAGTGGCCTGCCAGACTACAGCATCTACATATCAACATGAAGGAGATGTTAGCAGTCCAGTTTGCATTAATGGCTTTCAAGGAGTTACTTCTTCCAGGGCAGGTGTTGATTCTAACAGACAACACAACTGTCATGTGGTACATCAACAAGCAAGGGGAACACATTCTTATCCTCTATGCAGGCAAGCAATGATTTTATGGGAGACTGCGCTAAGCTTGCAACTAACTCTTCAGGCAAGGTTTCTGCCAGGAGCACAGAACTCCTTAGCAGATGTGTTAAGCAGACAAATCATGGATCCCCACGAGTGGAAACTGGATCTTCATGTATTTCAGAAACTGACAGTGTCATGGGGAACTCCAGACATAGATCTGTTCGCTTCTCCACTAAACCACCAGCTGCCAAAGTATTGCACAAAGGGTTTCATCACACAGCTTGGAAAGTGGATGCTCTGTCTTTCAGTTGGAAAAACCTTCATGTGTATGCCTTTCCACCTCTGCCTCTTCTTCCAAAGGTACTATTAAAGGTCAGACAAGACAGGCCGAGGATGATTTTGATAGCTCCAGATTGGCCTCGGCAACACTGGTACCCACTACTACGAGTCTGGTACAGAAGCCTCCATGGCCTTTACCTCTGATTCCTCATCTGTTATCTCAGAAGGACGGTCATCTGCTCAATGTCAAGCTTCATTCTCTTCATCTAACAGCCTGGCATATTCTGTGTTGAAACACAACAGGTCTCAACTTCCTCAACAAGTTTTAAATGTGATTATGGAAGCTAGAAGACCTAGTACAAGGAGAGTGCAAGAAAAATGGAAGAGATTTTTATTTTGGAGTACAGCAAAGAATTTGGAGATTTCTGAGCCTAATTTGAGTGTGGCTCTTCAATATCTTACTGAGTTATTGGACAAAGGTTTGTCCTTCTCTTCCATTAAGATTCATGCTGCAGCAATTTCAGCTCACTATGATTGTGACCCACCTTTGTTTTCGCATCCTTTGTTCAAGCAGTTTCTTAGAGGGGCAAAGAATATAAGACCCCACGAGAGCTCCTACTCCTGCTTGGGATCTCAATTTTGTGTTGGAAAAACTTACTCTACAACCTTTTGAGCCTGCAGCTGCTGCTGAATTGAAATACTTGTCATGGAAGACTGCTTTTCTGTTGGCTATTACTTCTGCAAGAAGGGTGTCTGAGTTGCAGGCCCTTATGGCAGTAGAGCCCTTTTTGATTTTCCATAAGGATAGGGTATCATTACGTACTAATCCTTCCTTTATGCCTAAGGTGGTTTCTAGTGTGGCTTTAAACCAAACTATTCATTTGCCTACGTTTTATGCAGACCCTCAAAATAAAGGGAAAAGATTTTGCACACTTTAGATGTACACAGGCAATTGCGTTATTATTTAAGCAGAACTAAGGATTTTAGGCAGTCCCAGCAGTTGTTTGTTTCTTTTGCTTTGAGTTCACAGGGCAAGCCTGTGTCAAAACAAACTATTTCTAGGTGGATTGGCTTTTGCATTGCATTTTGTTATTCCCATCATGGCAAGGAGATTCCAGCTGGGATTAGGCCTCATTCCACTAGGGCTACTGCCACTTCAACAGCATTTCTAAGGGGTGGCAACTAAGGATATTTTGGAAGCAGCTACTTGGAGTTCAGTGCATACTTTCTCTAAGCATTATCACCTTCCTATCTACTCTAAGTCTAGGGCTGGTTTTGCCACAGCTGTTTTGCAAGGCATGTTGTCAGCTCCTACTTCTTTATGATTTGCCAGCCTCCCTTACCTCTGCTTTGGGATTCTACCCAATAGTCAGGACTGCAGCAATGGAAGGAAGAACATAGTACAGTTTTGTACCTACCATAAATGTAGATGTTCGAGGATTCCATTGCTGCAGTCCAATCTCTCCCCTTCCCTCTGTATTTTGGGTGTGGTTGTAGGTGAGTTTACATGCTTATATTTTTGTATATATTGTTGTATATATTGTACATGTTTTGGTGCAGGTTTTTGGGACTTGTCTTTTAGGGTCTTCTGACATCTGGGGCAAGAAAAGACTGAGGATATGACGTCGGTCATGCGCATTAGTACCCTGACGTACTGACGTCAGTCTAATGCGCCCTGACCGACGTCAGCCTTATACTCTGGTATTCGGGCCGACTGGACGCGGACTATACCCCAATAGTCAGGACTGCAGCAATGGAATCCTCGAACATCTACATTTATGGTAGGTACAAAACTGTACTATTCTGTTCCTGGAGCCAGTCTCAGGGGATGGGCACAACAGTGGCCAGTTTACCGCATATTCTTCAGTACTTAACAGAGATGCTTCACAAGGGCCTTTCTTTCTCTTCTATTAAAATGCATGCCTCTGCCATTTCAGCACATTATAATACAGAGCCACCCCTCTTCTCTCACCCACTGCTGAAGCAAATCCTCAGAGGGGGCCAAAAATTTAAGACCACCCAGGAGAGCCCCTACTCCAGCTTGGGATCTTAACTTTGTATTGGAAAAGCTCACTTTGCCTCCCTTTGAGCCAGCTGCAACTGCAGAGTTGAAATTCCTTTCTTAGAAAACATCCTTCCTTCTAGCCATCACTTCAGCAAGAAGAGTGAATTACAAGTCCTCATGACAGTGGAGCCCTTCATCACCACCTATGCAGACAGGGTGTCCCTCAGGACCAATCCTTCCTTTATCCCCAAGGTGGTATCCAGTGTGGCCCTTAATCAGTTCATTCATTTGCCAACCTTCTTTTCTAATCCACAGAACAAAGGAGGACAAATACTGCACTCTTTGGATGTGCACACACAACTTAGATTTTATTTGGACAAGACTAAGCCTCTCAGAAAAATTGAACAGCTGCTAGTTGCCTTTCCTGCAGGGGCAGAGAGGAAGGCCATTTCAAAGCAAACCATTTGTAAGTGGATAGGCCATTGCATTCATTTCTGCTATAAGCACCATGGAAAACCTACCCCACAGGGGATAAGATCACATTCCACAAGGGCTGCATCTACTTCAACAGCCTTTCTCAGAGGTGTTCCTACCAGGGACATCCTAGAAGCTTGCTAAAGCATTACCTCTTGCCTATTTTCTCTAAATCCAGAGCTGGTTTTGCCACTGCAGTCTTGCAGGGCCTAATAGCTGGTCCTAATGCTCGCTAATTGCCTCCTCCCTTCCTTAGCTTTGGGAATCTACCCAAATGTAATGACTGCAACAGTGAAACATGACGAAGATAGTACAGTTGTGTACACTTACCATAACTGTAGATGTTCGAGTGTATTCACTGTTGCAGTTCTGGTTACCCTCCCTCCAGCCCCCGGACTTCTATTTGCTAATACCTCTCTTCTTGTTTACTGTATTTAAGCTTTCTGGTGTATTTGCTTATAATTGGAGGTGTAACCTTGTATACAGTTGCTTCCCATTATGGGGACACTTGACGTCTGGGGCAAGAAAAACTGATGTAATGACATCGGATGGATGCTTTATACCCCTGACTACCTGACGTCATGGAAGAAGAGACAGCAACCGATGCAGGACCCAAGACTTTGATAATCAGGCCGGCTGAGGGCTACCTGCAAGCAGATAACCCAAATGTAATGACTGCAACAGCGAATACACTCTAACATCTACATTTATGGTAGGTGTACTCAACTGTACTTTTTTAGAACTCTCAAAGGCCTTTGACGATCTCTCATGCTCACCTTCTGCAGAAACTCACCCGCTACTGTATCCTGGTTTAAAAGTTACCCCTCTGATCTTTAGTAGTCAGTAAAATGGCATTCAGCCCACCCCCCCTTGCTCACCATTAAAACAGGTGTTCCACAAGGTTCCATCCTTGGTCCACTACTTTTCAATATCTTTACCAATCTTCTCTCTTCTTCCTGTCCTGACTCATCTATTATACAATATGCAGATGACTCTACAGTCATTTCAGTTGCTGACTCTATAACTCAACTTCATCAGTTACTCAAACCTCCTTTAACTCAGTAGAAAACTGGCTATCCAACAACCAACTTAATGTTTTTCGTGTTTCACTGTTGCAGTCATCACATTTGGGTTATCTGCTTGCAGGTAGCCCTCAGCCGGCCTGAATATTAGAGTCTTCGGATTTCTGCTTCTGATCCTGTCGCTTCTTACATGACGTCAGGTCGTAAGGGGTATAAAACCTGCAGCCGACACCATTACATCAGTCTTTCTTGCCGTGCGGTGGCCGAAGCAGAAGCAGTTCGCAAGTGCCGGTCGGCCAACTCCTGAAATTTTCATTTTCGAGTTTCAGACCAGAAGTCTTCAAAAAGATAAGTACCCTGTTGGGGATCCTTTTTTGTTGCTCTAACCGAAGTAAAACAAAATTAACAATCGTCTTGCCTGAGGAAAACAAATACCTCATAGAGATTTTCATTCTTACTACGTCACCTATTTAAGCCCAGACCACGATGTTCCTCGTTGTTGGTTTTGTGCCTTGTTCAACACCCAAACTATTCGTTATCGGGCTATTTTTGTAGCTAAATACTTTCGTTCTCTCTCTCCGTACTTTGAAATGGCTTCCTTACACCATCCGACTACTGATCTTCCAAAAAAACGCAAGGATAAAGGCAGACACAGACCGCTTAGGTCCAAAACTGCCGATGACACTACCGTTAAGCTAGTCACCAGTCAGCCGGTACTCAGTGAGGCACTTTTGCAGCCCCTGATACCTGCTACTACTAATTCGCAGGCCTCTACTGAGACCCTTTCGGAGTCTGGTATGCCGCTTGATGCTTTTTCGACTATGGAGCCTGTGAATTTCTCAACCTTGGATTGGTCCGGAGCCGCTGTGCAGGCACCGGCTTCTGGGGGTATATTCAGGCATACCGATTTTCATATTAAACCGACAACTTCATTTCAAGCTAAGAATTCAGAATTCCTCAGGCCTAAAGCTCGCACTAAGCCTAGAAAACCGATGACCAAAATGCATTCTCAGGCCCATATGCCTCAAAAACAAATGATTAGAATGGCTGAAAACCATATTACCTTAAGAGACACAGAACTGAGTTTCTTTCTGATTCTTCTGAGGAAGAATCTGGTATCTCTACTCCTTCTGACTACCAGGATTTACCCTTATCTACTTATGAGGATTCTGATGCAGAGGATTCCATTCCCTCTGCTTCCCTTCCAGAAGATTTTTCTTTTGGTGAAACCTTGCATACCCTTAGGGACCATTTCCACTGGGAAAGCCAGGACTTTTCACAGTCCAAAAAGAGACTTAGGGAATTTTTAAACCTGCCTCAACACAGGCCTCTAGCTATCCCTCCTGTTCTGGAAATTGTAGATGATGTTTTCTTGGAATCCAGCCTTACCCCAGACACTTTGCCTCCTGCTCCCAGGTAACCTGACAGGTACTACAGAGTACCTGACTCTCTCAAATTCCTGTTCAAGAATCCTACTGCGGATCCAGAGACCATTTCCCAAGGACCAAAAGGCATTATGGCTACAACTGCCAAAAATCCTACCCCTTCTGATGGGGATTCTAGAGCTTTAGACAGATGGGGTAAGAAGGTATGTACTACTGTTGCTTTGGCCATTAGGGCTTTAAATTGCCAGTTTCATATGTTGAAGTATCAGCAGCATATTATGGGATTAATTAAACAGAAAGTGATGTTGATTCCTGACTGTGCTGAGCACAAAGATTTACAAGAGTTAATGAATTCTGCTGGTCAAGTAGGTAAACATACTTTGCAATGTAGTTTTGATGCTTTAGAAGCATCTTGTAGGGCTGCTGTTACTGGGTCTGTACTTAGAAGGCATGCTTGGCTTAAGGAACAAAACTTGCCAGATCATGTTAAAGCTAAATTACTGGATGCACCCTTAAACCAAGAGCGCCTTTTTGGCAACAAAGCATAAGTAGTCCTCAAAAGGATGGAGGAAAAAGCTAAATCTATGCAAGCTGTTAAAGATTTCTTACAAGTACAGCCACCTAGATTCAGTAGACATTGGCCTTCAAAGAACTGGTCCTTTCCAGGCCTTCTCAGTCCAAAGGAGCAGCAGACCACCAAGACTTCAGTCTCAGGCTATGCACAGATCTAAGCAGTAGGGAGCTTCCACTTCCAAAGCAGGAAGTAGTCAGCCACCCCCCTATGGAAAAATGGCACAAGGACTTATCCATAATTCTTCCAAGCCTTGCTCAACTACTTGCTACCTTAGGAGGAAAGCTCACCCTGCATGCAAAAAAATGGGAACTCATTACCCAGGACAAATGGGTTTTAAACATAGTTTCCCTAGGAAACAGATTCCACTTCCACTCACTCCCAACCCCAAGTGGATGGCCAGACCTCACCCCAAACCATGTCCGGAGGCCCAAAAACAAGTACTCTATCTCTCCTCAGTATCAGGGATATTCAACCTGTCCCAGCAGAACAAAGGGGGCAAGGTTTTTATTCAAGACTGTTCCTGGTTCCCAGAAAAGAGAACTAATGGTGTCCTATCCTAGACCTTTGTATTCTCAACACCTTTCTGGCAGTTCCAAAATTCAGAATGCTAACTCTCTTCAACAGCTTCTTCCTATGCTAGCCAAAGATGCCTGGCTGGCAACTCTAGACTTAAAAGAAGCATACCTGCACATCCCAGTAAGGGAATCCTGCAGAAAATACATGCACTTCAGGGCAGGCTCCGTGCACTATCAGTTTTCTGCACTTCCCTTTGGCTTATCTTCTGCGCCCTGGGTATTCACAAAGTGCCTAGCTCCAGCCATTGCATTTTGCAGGCAGAGAAGTATTGAGATTTACCCATACTTGGACGATTGCCTGATTCAGGCAGAGTCTCACGACTTGCTATTACAACACCTGGCATTTGTAAAGAGACTTCTAACTTCTCTGGGGTTCACCATAAACGAGAAGAAATCAAACCTATTACCTTGCCAACAGATTGTGTTCCTGGGAGCACGCTTGAACACAACCTCCCAGATGGCATTCCTCACTCCAGAGAAACAAGTTCATTTGACAACCTACTTCAAACTACTGGCCCCAAAAACCCAGCTATCTGCAAGGAAACTACTGCAAGCCCTGGGATTCATGGCCTCTTGCATTCTGTTAATTCCATATGCAAGACTGCATATGAGGAAACTTCAATTGTATCTAAAAAGTCTATGGTGTTAACATTCTCAGGACCTGAAAACAATGATTCCTGTCATTCCTTGTCTAAGGGCAGAGTTTCTTTGGTGGGCAGAGGCCTGCTACCACAACAAGGGACTCCCTTTCACTCTACCCTCTGCCACCCAAACCCTAACAACAGACACATCAGACTATGCATAAACAAGCAGGGGAAACCCATTCCTACTCGCTCTGCAGACTAGCCATGGCTCGATGAAACACAGCGTTGAGCTGCCAAGTGAAACTACAAGCTCAATTCCTGCCAGGCAAACTAAATTCACTGGCAGACGACTTAAGCAGAAATCTCATGGACTCATACGAATGGAAACTGGAACCCAAAATATTCAAGCTTTTGAGGAGCAAATGGGGGACACCAGAGGTAGACCTGTTTGCCTCCCCTTAGAACTACCAATTGAACAAATTCTGCACCAGAACTCCCCACAGTCAAGCTTGGAAAGTGGATGCCCTGTCCTTTTCCTGGGAAAGCCTCTCAGTTTATGCCTTTCCCCCTCTGTCTCTCCTCTTGAAGGTTATACTAAAGATCAAACAGGACAAGCCAAGGACAGTACTGATTACACCAGACTGGCCACGCCAGCACTGGTACCACCTTTTGCGCAGTCTGACACTGATACAACCTTGGCACCTGCCTCACACCCCTTCCCTTTTGTCCCAGCAGACGGGCCAGATTCTGCACCCTCAGCTTCAAACCCTCAACCTTGCAGCCTGGCTAATTCCCTGAGCTCACCTACAGCAACCCTCAGTAAGCAGGTGCTGGATGTCATTCTTGAGACAAGGAGTCGTAGTAATAGAAAATCCTATTCAGAAAAGTGGAAAAGATACTGTTCCTGGAGACAAGTCAGGGGATGGGCACAACGGTGCCCAGTTTACCTCATATTCTAGATTATTTGACAGAAATGCTCCACAAGGGCCTATCCTTCTCTTCAATTAAGATTCATGCCTCTGTCATATCAGCACATTATTATACTGAGCCACACCTCTTCTCTCATCCCCTGCTAAAACAATTCCTTAGAGTGGTCAAAAATTTGAGATCCCCCAGGAGAGCTCCCACTCCAGCCTGGGACCTTAACTTTGTATTGGAAAAACTCTCTTCCCTCCTTTGAACCAGCTGCTACAGCAGAGTTGAAATTCCTTTCTTGGAAAACAGCTTTACTTCTAGCCATCACTTCAGCAAGAAGAGTGTCTTAACTGCAGGCCCTCATGGAAGTGGAACCCTTCATTATCTTCCATGTGGACAGGGTTTCCCTCGGGACTTATCCATCCTTTATGCCCAAGGTGGTGTCTAGTGTGGCTTTAAACCAGTCCATTTATTTGCCTACTTTTTCCCTAATCCTCAGAATAAAGGGGAAAGGATACTGCATTCTCTGGATGTACACAGATAGCTTAGATTCTATTTGGACAGGACTAAGCCTCTCAAAGTCTGACCAGCTGCTAGTTAGCTTTGCTGCAGGGGCAGAGGGGAAACTATTTCAAAGCAAACCATTTCCAAATAGATAGCACATTGCATCCATTTCTGCTACAAACACCATGGAAAACCTACCCCACATGGGGATAAGAACACATTCCACCAGGGCTGCATCTACCTCTACTGCATTTCTCAGAGGAGTCCCTACCAGGGACATCCTGGAAGCTGCAACCTGGAGCTCTGTACATACTTTCCCCTGGCATTACCACCTGCCTATCTTTTCTAAATCCAGAGCTGGATTTGCCACAGCAGTCTTACAATGCCCTGTTGTTTGGTTGATTATAATTAATTATATAATTATACAATGTGTTTGAGTTATGTTATGTGATTGGCTGGTGGTGTGTATTTATTCTGTGGTTTTAGTGTATTGATTTATTCTTGAAAAGGAGTTTCAACTTGAAAGTTTGATGTAATAAACCCCATTTTATATGGATGGTCATGCTGTGCCTTTTGTTACTTACTTTGTATGTGAGTCATGTAATCTCTCTTGGAGCTTTTCCCCTCGGGCCTCCGCTGAAAAAGGGATTCTTAGTTCAGTCGGACATTCCCTGTCATCAATAAATAAATAAGGTGTAGCTATGATGCAGCAGAGGCTACCACTAGGTCGGCTGCATCAGCCTCTGCTCTTAGAAGGTATGCCTGGCTTTGTCTTCAGCCTCTACCTGATGACTTCAGGGCGAAACTCATTGATGCTCCCTTAGGAGGTTGGCTAATGGTTAAGGTGTTTACTTTACAGACACAAGGTGCAGGGTTTGATTCTCACATGGGGCAGTTGGCTAAGATTAAAATGGCACACAAGGGCACTTAGCCTAGTACTAACCTAAGAACCTAACCTAAGAACTTAGATCCCTCTGCATTATTCGCTTCCAAGGTGGCCGATCTCTTCAAATCTTTACAGCTAAAAGGGAAAGAAATGCAGGACTTTAAACACCTGCTAGTTTCTCCCATACCCAAGTTCCATAGGAACTACCAGGCCAAGACTCAGTTCATTCAGAAACGTGCATGGCTGATGCCTCCCTCCAGACCTAGGAGACCTCCTAGAAAGCAAACTCCCCCGGCTAGAGCTTCCCCACCCCCTGGCCAGTGGACCCCCTTTCCGGATAAGGCAGGGTAGTGTCTGACTACCTGACAACCTTCCTGAAACCCTCTCACCCCCCCTGCCCCCCTGTCTGTCCAACTCTCTCACTGTCTCCCTGCCTGGTCCCACATTACCACAGACAAATGAGTGCTGTCCATCATCCAGAATGGCTGTTTCATGTCCTGGGTCTCTCCTCTGTTAAGAAGGGTACCCCTCAATCTCCCACCAATCAGATCCACCTCCTAAAACTTGTACTACAAGCTTTACTGTCCCAAGGCACCATAGAACCAGTGTCTTCAGAAGCAAAAGGGAAAGGATTCTACTCCAGGATTTTTCTGGTTCCCAGAAAAGAGGGACCATGGAAGACCCATCCTGGATCTCTCACTGTTAAACCCATTCTCCAAGGTCCCTACCTTCAGGATGCTCTCTCCCCACTCTCTTCCCCCTGCTTCTGCCCCACGGGTTCATTGTGACCCTAGATATAAAGGATGCTTGCCTACACATCCCAGTAAAGCCCACCTTCAGGAAATACCTGAGATTTTTGGCAGGCTCTTCCCACTTTTAATTCTCTGCCTTGCCATTTGGGCTTTCCACTGCCCCATTGGTATTCACAAAATGTCTGGCTCCAGTCATTGCCTATTGCAGATTAAAGGGAATCCAAATATTCCCTTACCTAGATGATCTATTGATCCAGAGGACAAACCAACGACCCTCCTCCTTCACATTCAGTTGCTTCTGACCCTTTTACAGTCTGTATGGTTTCAGATAAACTTCCCAAGTCCCATCTGGAGCCCACACAGGACATTGTTTTCATAAGGTTGTGGATTCGCACAGACCTCATGCTGACCTTCCTGCAGGTAGACAAAGTGGCATCCTAGACAGACCACCTGCTCGGCATCCTTCAGGTATCAGAACTGACTGCAAGACAATACTTGAGGCTCCTGTGTTACATGGCAGCCACTATACCCATGCCTTCATTGGCAAGACCGCACATGATAAAGCTACAGTGTTATCTTTGGTCAGTCTGGACCCAGCACTCCCATCCCCTGGAATTCAGAGTCCACCTTCTACCTTGCCCTGCAACAAGAACTTCGCTGGTGGCTGTCACAAGTGACCATGAATCCAGGCCTTCCTCTCCAACCTCCCCCACCAACCCAGATCATACATACAGATTCATCAGACCTGGGATGGGGAGCAACTCCTGGCACAAGACAGGTGCAAGGTTTATGGCAACACCCACACAAACTAGAGCACATCAATGTCAGGAAAATGAGGACAGTCCTCCTTGCTCTGGTAGCCTTTTACCCTTTTCTACACCAAGGCCCACTCAAGATTTTCACAGACAACACCACTGTCCTGTGGTATATCAACAAACTGGAGGGGTGGGGCAAAATCCTACATACTCTGCAGACTAGCCGTGCGGGTAAGGGAGCTAGCCGCCTCCCAGGGATGATTCTACAGGCAGTTTACATCCCCTCCCTTCACAACGTCCAGGCAGACTCTCTCAGCAGGACCATCACAAACAACCATGAATGGATGCTTCACAGAGATCTTCCTGGATCTTGGTCCACTGGTGGGGTATACCTCAAATAGACTTGTTCACCACCTCCACCAGCAGGCAACTTCCTGGCTATTGCACCAGGACACTAGACCCAAGGTATTGTCAACAGATCCCTTCTCAATTTCATGGAAGGGGAAATTTCTGTGCGTGTTCCCCCCCTTCTCATTGATTCAAAAAGTGCTGCTGAAAATTCAGCAGGACAACCCAGAATTCTTGATGTTGACCCCCTGTTGGCCAAGACAGCACTGGTTCTCCCTCTTACTTCTGTCCAAGGGCAATCCCCAACAAGTTACCTCCCCCCTCAGTGGACCTGCCCACACAACAGGGTTCCTATTATGTAAGCAAACGCTTAAAGTTGCTAACGCTGTTTAATCAAACGTGTTTACCCGAAATGCCAAAATTCTGAAACCATGCAACAGCATTTTTTTTTCCCCAGCGAAAAAAATCACCGAGTCATTTTCAGTACTTTGCCATTTCCTCCATTGTGGTGCGATCTCAGATTTGGTATATTTAAGTAGGAGGGTGTGGGAGGCACAACCCCCCCTCCCCCAACAGTTTATTTTGTGTTTGGGGAAAAAATCGCTGATCCGTGTGTTCGGTATTTTGGATTTTCGAAGTGTGTGGGTCGATTATACAGCGTTCGCAATTTCAAGCGTTCACTGATCTAATGTAGACCCCACAGAACAAAGCATCTCTGATACATCCACAGTGGCAGTCTTTGAACCTCACCCTTTGGCTGATAGGATTCTGATCCCCTTTAGACATCTGTACAACGAGGACGTGCTCAGTGTTCTGCAGAAGGCCAGGAAATGCAGTACTAGAAAATCTTACCTATCCAAGTGGAAAAGATTTTCCTTTTTGTGTCACAAAAGACCACTAGACCCGCTGGAAAGCGATATCCCTCTAATCCTGTCTTACCTGTGTGAACTACTGCAGACAGGACTGGCCTTACTCATAGGTTCATAGGTGTATACTAGGCTAATGGCCCTGGAGCCTTTACAAGCCTAGCCCATACTGTTCTGTTAAAAGCACACCTGTCTGCTGTCTCTGCCCATCTTCTCCTGGATCCACCCTTAGTATCTAGATTACCTTCAAAGCTCTTCCTCAAAGGGGTCCTTCATCTTAAACCCCCCAGGAAACTGACCCCTCCTCCATGGGATCTCAACTATGTACTGGAAAAGCTTACCCTGCCTCCCTTCAAGCCAGCGGCTAAAGCCTCCTTAAAGTTCTGCACCTGGAAAACCGATTTATTGGTGGTTCTTACCTCAGCCTGGAGGGTTTCAGAGCTACAAGCTCTGATGGCTGACCCATCATTCCTTATCTTCCATCCGGGCAGGGTTTCCCTCTGTGCTAACCACTCCTTCATGCCCAAGGTGGTGAACGACATATTCTTGAACCAGTCCATCCACCTACCGACCTTATTTCCTAACCCACAGGGGGATATTGAAAGAGTTCTCCATACCCTAGATGTTCGCAGACAGCTGAGGTTTCACTTCCATAAAACCAAGTCTATTAGGAAATCTGGCCAACTATTTGTCTCCATCCCAGGGCTCTGGGGAAAGCAGTGGCCAAACAAACCAATTCAGTCTGGATCTCCAAGGCCATTACCTTTTTGTTACCGGTACCATGGTAAAACATTGTAGGGATCTATTAAAGCCCACTCCACAAGAGCTATGGCCACTTCAGGAGCCTTTTTTTAAGGGACTAGATACTAACACTCTCCTTGAAGCTGCTACCTGGGCCTCCATGCACACTTTCACCAAACACTGCAAGCTGGACCAACCAGAGCAGAGCCAGAGCAGGATTTTCCAGGGCTGTCCTCCATGTATTCGTGCAGAGCTCTACCAGACCACCACCCCATTCTTAGTGAGCTGTGGCACTCACCCATATGTGGAATTCTGCAGCATAGGAATAGAAGGACATAGAGTTGTGTAAAATCTTACCATAACTGTAAATGTCCTTTTCTATGTTGCGGTATTCCTTCCCACCCTCCTTGCCCTCCTGTCAGGTTGCACTTGTTCCTCCAGGTGGCACTGGACAAGCTATGCCCTTTTAGGACTGGCTCTGATTGGGGCCTCTGTCCTGAGGCTGGTGTGCGCAGACATCACTTTTATGGCCCACGTTCCTGTCAGCCATCCGATGCACCTGGAAGGATGGGAAAACTTTGGAATACTGGCTTGATGCACATCAAAGAAGAGTAAACCCATATGTGGAATACTACATCATGTAAGAGAAGGACATCTGTGGTTATGGTAAGATTTTACACAGCTCTTTTTTCTGAAGAGTATTTTCCCTTGAGCCACCCAAGAAAGAAGGTGCTAGGGACATTGTCCCAACCAGCAATGAATGAAGGCGAGATAGGGCAACATACATTAAGAAGTTATGTATTCACCGTAACGTTCCATGTTTGTTGTCCGTCTCGCCTTCATTCTTGCATCCCACCCTCCTTTCCCCAGCCTTCGCTCCTGGAGAATCGAGCTTTTTCTTGCTAACTGGAACTTGGTCTTCTCTGAATCTCTCTAGTCCTTTTTGGACTTGGTTATATATTTAGAGACAGCAGCTATAGTATCTGCAAACAAGATCTGAGTAATCTTCCTTGAGCATGATGGGATAGGGTGTAGCCACGAGCCGGTGGAAGTTCTTGAGCTTTTGTTTAGGCCAAGTTGGAACTGATTCACTGTTCTGAACCCAACCAGCAATGAATGAAGGCGAGATGGACAACAAATGTGAAAAGTTATGGTGAGTACATAACTTCTTAATTGTACATATTCTACAGTGGCACAGCGGTAGCGTTGTCGTCTTAACAGCAAGAGATTCTCCGGTTTGATTCTCCGCTGGGGTACCTTCTGTGCAGAGTCTGCACGTCCCCCCTGCGTTTGTGTGGGTTTTCTCCCATGTTACAAAGACATGCATCTTGATCATTTCTCCCTGGGCCTCTGATGAAAATTGGCTTTGTTCCAAGTTGGACTTTCCCAGTTAACAAATGTTAAATAAAAAATAAAATAAAAATAATAAAATTTTGTACATTTAATTTGAGGCCATTGTCCCTGCACCAGTTGTTAGCCTGATTTAACCCATATTGGAGCAATTGAGAATCAGTTGAAGACAATAACACCCAATTTATAGTCATCTGCTAAGTTGGTTAACCATAGACTGGGAGTGTTGGCCTGAAGACCTGAGAAATATGTGAGTGCCCAAAACTGAGCCCTGTGGTAAATGAGTGGTAATGTTTTGCTTTCAGAAGTGTGCACCTGTGACTCTAACCACATGGGCTCTGTCAGGCAACCAGTTAGCTAACCACTGCATAGTATAAATATTTATGTTCAGATTTACAAGTCTGTCATTAATGCTTCCATGAACCAACACAAATACCAGGTATAAAGCAGAGCGAAGTGTCAGCTGTTTTGCGTTTCTGTATAACACAAAGTATAGACAGTACCATTCAGCGCCAGCATAAAAACTCAGATGCTTCCATGTAAAAGCAAGTCCAAACAGTTCTGTTCAACGCCAATACTTGAAGCACAAGATTTCACAAACTGATATTTCACGATAGCATACACAGGAATCACAGGAACCACAGAATCCAATAGTCGATATAAAATCTTTATTGCGTGCACATAAGCTGGTGAGCGCTTTCGCTAATAGCTTCATCAGACCAATAGTAATTACAAAAGCAGGTTTAAATACGGTCTGTGGCGGGAATCTACACTCAACCCTTAAAGTGATATTTCTATATAAATTTAAAATGCATAAAACCCATCATCATAACATCAATCAAATTCATTAAATTCAAATATTTAAAAATATATATATGTAAATATATATACGTAAGTATGTCAAATGTATTAGGGTATCAAAAAATAAGATATAACATCTGACATTCATAGCAGCAGCCACATAGAAACAAGTGTGTAATAACATTGTAAAACATAATGAAGTATCTAAATGTTATAAACAATACAACAAGATAAAATATTAAAACAATGCAATGCAACATAGAATATCATTGGTGGACAGAGTACAAGTGTCCATAAACAAAATTGGTAGCATATAAAGACATTGATCACATATGTCACAGGTAAAAGGAGAGGCTAATATAATAGTAGCTAAGATTTACAGAGTGCTTAGAGTAATCAAATTTCAAACAATCAAATTTTTAATCTCCTCATTCTCAAGAAGGGTTGTATGGGAACTTTACCATTCAAGCCTGGTAAAACATCGGCTCTCAATTTAATAATCCAAGTACTCTCCTTGGACTCTGTTAAATTAGAAACATCCCCACCTCTTATGGTGTCCCACAACTTCTCCAAAATCTGGAATGTAAAACCATGGGTACTGTCAGTCTCACTGACGTGTTTGGCTAAAGCATTTCGTAGATGTGCTTTCCTAATGTGGTATACGTGCTCCCGCATCCTATCTCTAAGGCATCTGTTGGTCTTGCCAACATAGAATGCGGGGCACGTATTGCAAGTAGCTAAATAAACCACATTAGTCGACATGCAATTGCCACCTGCTCTCATCCTAAACTCTCCATAACCTAGGGGATGGACAAAAGTCATACTCTTGTTGACATAAGAGCAGAAATTACAGTGCCCACACGGAACTGTAAAATAGTCGGCATCTGAGCCTGTCACCCTCAACGGTTTGGGATAACATAACATTTTCTGGAGGTTCATCTTGTTCCTGTATATGAACCTCGGTTTGTCCCCAACTATCCGTTGGACTTCAGGGTCAACAGACAACACATGCCAATGGGCACCAATTGTATCCTTAATATAGCCAATGTCCTTCGTGTAGAACACGGAGCATGGAACATAATCCAATCTGTTCTCTCCAACAACAGGGGCAACATTCGAGCTATTCACAGCTCGATCTGAGAAATAAGGAGCTGCTCTACCTATTCTCAAATCATCCACCTCTGTCGAGCACATGGTCAAATCACTATCAATATATCCCCTCTCTCTGAACCTATTGGAAAGATCCAGCACCTCAGCTGTAAAGCGTGAATCAATAGGGGTGTACCTGGATACTCTCATTACTTGGCCTCGTACTATATTCTTATAGACGAAGCCAGGATGCATACTAGTGCGATGGAGGAGTGCATTCCTGTGACACGATTTCCTGTACAAACCAGTATTAAGGGTGCCACAGCCTAGCTTCTCAACATACACATCTAAAAAAGATATTTTATATGGAGAAAATTCCATAGTAAAAGTTAAGTAGCTTGTGCTAACATTCAGCTCATTTACAAATGTATGTAGTTGTTCTATAGGGCCATTCCAAAGAAGGAATAAATCATCAACAAAACGACGATAAAAACAGACATGCCTCTCAAACAGTACATTTCTAAACATTACCATGACCTCCCATTCTGCAATAACCAGATTGGCGTAGCTATTGGCACACGAGGTGCCCATAGCTACGCCATCCCTTTGCAAGAACAACTTGTCAGAAAAACAAAAGATGTTTGATTCTAATACAACTCTCAATAATTTCATAAATAAATCAATGTCACTGGATGTATAGTCAGACACTCTCCTAAGATGGCTGCTCAACATAGTCATGCCTTCCTCATTGGGTATCATCGTAAACAACGATTGGATATCCATAGTCACTAACAAATAGTCAACCTCCACAACAGTGGAGCCCAGGAAATCATACAGATCTAAAAGGAACTGCTTAGTATCTCGTAGTATAAATAAATTGCGGTCTACTACTGGTCTAAATTTACTCTCTAGAAACATCGAGATCGGTTCCGTGGACCAACCCCTCCCTGCTACTATAGGACGTAGTGGGGGGTATAGACGATTCTTATGATATAAAATTCTTATGAATAAAATTTTGTACATTTAATTTGAGGCCATTGTCCCTGCACCAGTTGTTAGCCTGATTTAACCCATATTGGAGCAATTGAGAATCAGTTGAAGACAATAACACCCAATTTATAGTCATCTGCTAAGTTGGTTAACCATAGACTGGGAGTGTTGGCCTGAAGACCTGAGAAATATGTGAGTGCCCAAAACTGAGCCCTGTGGTAAATGAGTGGTAATGTTTTGCTTTCAGAAGTGTGCACCTGTGACTCTAACCACATGGGCTCTGTCAGGCAACCAGTTAGCTAACCACTGCATAGTATAAATATTTATGTTCAGATTTACAAGTCTGTCATTAATGCTTCCATGGTGAATAATGTCAAAGGCCTTGGATAGGTCTAGATATGCTGTATGCACTACCTAACCACTATGCAATGCTTCTGTTTCTTTTTAAAAAAAAAAAATAATAATAATGTTAGAGGCTGGACTGTCCTTTAACAAAGCCAAATTGATGAGGGTCCAAGGTTTTTAATGTCCATGAAGTATGCGATAATGCGCTCCATAGTTTTACATGTGAGGCTACTGAGACTAATATGCCTGTAGTTACTAGGGTCCATGATTGGGCCACTCTTCTGTAATGGCATTGCAGTAGTTATTTTTCTGGCTTTGGGAATCTAATCAGTAAAGAGGTTTGGATTACAGATATTATGTAGGGGATTCAGGAAAGGCCATATTTGGCAGTGATAATCAGGCAAGCTAATATGTTATCAAGGAACATGGTTGAAGTATTCTTAGTTTTAAGGACACAGAGAACTTGTTCCGTAGTAATTAAAGGGGGTGGATAGAATTGCGGAACAGCTATAACTGTAGGAAGAACAAAATTTGTCAGCTAGGATATTTGTTGTTTTGTTTGGGTTAGTGTGTGCAGTATTTTTGTGGACTAGCTCTGAACATTGAGTGTTAACTTCCTGACATAGTTAAAGATTTGCAGTTATCTTCACTTATTTTATTTGCAGTTATTTGGTTTTGGTAACACTTAAGTTGGTACTCACCGTTGAGCTTCCTAAGGGTTCCCTTAAGCTCTTTGTTTCCTTAAGTGTATCCTTAAAGTAGGTAAGAATGAGACTTCTAATGAACATTAAGCATTTTCTCTCTTGTTAAATATTTTTTTATATAGGTATTCCACTGTAGGGCAGTTGTTTTTTAAATATCTTATATTTCTTGCAGATGAGTGTCTTACCAATACAACTACTTAAGTGGGAGTAGAAGTCAGAGGCATATATAGCAGCTTTTAACAATGGGATCCTTCATTGGAGGATTACAGCAGAAGGAGAACCGCACCCACAGACTCAAAAACAATTGTTTATTTCATCATGGTTTGGTGTTTTCTACATTTTAACACCACTCTGGGACTATTTACAGTTTTTTAAATATGTTTATACATAATTTTTTGAGTTTGATCACATGGGGTGTGGCATCTTGAAGTACTTCTGATTGTTTAGTCTGCCTCTAGGTTTCTCAAAATGCAGTGCTCATCTGTAAAAGTTACATCATGCAGGCTTCTTTCTTCCTAAAGCTCCTGTCACTGCATTGATTTTTACATGCATACACTGCTGTCTTTCAGTCAGTTTTAAGTAACATTTCATGCCATTCAATCACTACTTAAAACACAAGCAGTGCAAATGCTACAGAACATACTTTCAAACTTCTGCTTCTTTTTAGAATGGCTAAACTGCATTTTTTTCTGAAGCTTGAATTGTACTACTTTGACTGATCTCCCATCCCCTTCACAGCTAATTTCCCCAGGTGTCAAAGTGCTAAGGATAATTTGAGCGGTTACCTGCTGTGATTGACAGCTCACAGCAGGGGACTTGACTCGTGTACTGTTTCCTTGTTCTAGCCTTTACTTTCTGTATGGGTAGGGGAAGGACCAGGGGGCTGTGACATCACAACATGGGTGGATTTTTTTAGGACAGTCATGGTGATGTCAGTTTGGGGAGGCAACTGGCCAGAAAACTACCTGTATTCATTGGCCTTGATGACATCAGTGAATTGGCGACTGCAGCAAGGGTGGGATAAAAGTTTTTGAAAGTTAAACCACCACTGTACAGTAAGGTACTGTTCTAGTAGAGAGAAAGTCAGTTTAAAATATTTTAAATGCTGTGTTATTTATTCATAGCCAGGACAATAAATGGGGAGAAAAAGGACAGAGAAGTTGAGCATTTAATAATAGAATCCCGTTGTTGTCCTTAAAGTCAAGTAACTGAATACGATGCTTTTGAAAAGTCTCTAAAACTTTCCCTGTAAATAGCTCTGTGTTTAAAGAAAAAGGTCACTAAATTATGGTCTGATTTAACAAGGTATTATGATACACATGTAAATGTGCAAGAAGTGGCCATATTTGTGAGGACTAAATCAAGGATGATAGGGCCTCTAGTAGGATGATTAACTATTTGTGAAAGAGAGTAAGCATTTATAACTTCAAGGAAGAGCTGGTCAAGCCAACGATTGGCAGTATATGCCAGCCAGCCTATTAATGGATAGTTTGAAGTCCCCCAGTAGAAAGGTCTTGGGTTTAATGGGAATTTCAGATACTTCATTAGGATAGCTATCATGCTGAGAAAGGTACATGGAGGATGTTCTATAGCTAGCTACAAAGTGGTAATTTGTCTTGTGTGGAGATTTGGACTTTTAGGAGTTTAAATGTGGTGTTCTAAGGAATCTGCTGTTAAGTGATGGTATCTTTGACAAATACTGATATCCTCCCATAATTGGCAATAGGTCTGAAGACATAATTGGTATTATACCCAGGAATAGAGGTAGTGCTTTCATTGCTCTGAAGCCATGTTCATGTACTTAAACACACACAAATTGGGGGTTGCATAATGCTTAAGGTGTTTGCCTTAGAAGGTGCAGGGTTTGATTCTCAAAAGAGATAATTGGCTAAGCTTAAAATGGCCCACAAGGGCAGTTAGCCTAGTGCTTGCCTATGAACCTGCGAGTTTCAGAAAGTCTTCCTCGATTTCCTGCAAGGACACAAGGCTTAGGCTGTCATTGGTAGTATATTCAATCTTTCATCTTTCTCCTTCTGGAGAAAGTTCTGGTAACATTTACTTCCAGTCCTTGCTCACCCTGTCTAAAACCTCAAAAGGAGAGAGATTTGAAGAGCCTTTGGGTACATGGCTGCCACAGTTCTGATGGTACCTTATGTCAGATTGCAAATGAGGAAAAGCCGGTGGTACTTTGTCCCTTTGATCTTGGCACTGCTACCCCCTGGACTTCCAAATCACTTTCTTGACCTTTTTAAAGCAGGAACTGTGATGGTGAATATGTCCAATGAATCTGGACAAGTTCCCTTCCTACCATCTACATCCACCCCGGACCTACACACGGACTCATCCAACCTGGAGAAGTGGGCATGGACTGGCTGCACAACAGTTCAGGGGCAGTGGGCCCCCAGAGAACTCAAGTAACACAAATATGAAGGATCTGAAAGACCCTCATCCAGGTCCTACAGGCACACACTCATTTGTTGAACCCAGGCCTCCTGAAAGTGTTAAACACCTCTGTCATATGGTACAAAAATGTGAGTAGTCTTTCCAGTTGTGCAGGCTAGATGTGATGGGATGAGCCTTAGCCATAGAAACAATTGTATCCCTAGAGGTGATTCGCAACTTGGACAGTGTCCTTCCAGACAACCTGAGCAGATCTAGAGAAGCCCCCCGATGTGTGAAGGGTCTATATTAGATAATTGAACTTTCAAAAGTTCGATTGACATATGGTCAACACCATATGATAGAACTTTTAAAAGTTTGAAAAAAAGTAAACTACACAAATAACGTACCTGAATGTTTTAAGCACCCCACACCCCCTACTCTTTAAATATACCAACTCTGAGATCGCACTACAGTGCAGAAAAGGGAAATCTTCCTATTCTGTGCTGTACATAGATCTCTGTTAAAATGTTCGAACTTTCAAAAATTCGAACATATGGTGTCGACCATATGACACTCTAACTTTTGAAAGTTTGATTATCTAATAAAGACCCGTGTGTGAATGTTGCATAGAGAGATCTTTCTGGACCTTATTCACAAATGAGATGAGTCTCATATCTTTTTGCCTCAAACAGGACACAACTCTGACTGTTCTGTTCGTTGTCACCAGACTTTGAGAATGAATGTCATGCCCTTCTACTAGGGGGAAGAGATTTTTTATGCCTCCTTGCCTTTATTCCAAAGATTCTCATGAAGATCCAGGGGAGACGAGCCCAAAATTTTGCTAGTGTCTCCCTTTTGGCCCAGGCAGCATTGGTTGCATATATAGAAGATTCAGTGGTCCCTGAAAAATGTGTGGTCTCAACACAGTTATCCCCTGGAGAGACAGATCTTGCTCATGCCTCATCTCTAGAGGGAGATGATATGGTGGGTCACAGGTGAACCCCATTGTTGCAGGCCGGCTTTTCAAGGTACAGATTCCAAGTCAACAGCTGTATACAGACACCTCAGACAAGGCTTGGTGGGGGAATGGGCAGGAATTCACAAGGTCCAGTGTTGGCAGCCCAGCCTCAGAGCACATCCATCTGAAAGACTAGGGTGCTCTCTCTGTTATTACAAGTCTTCTCACACCTCTGCAAACCAGGACTTCTAAGGGTATTCACACAACAGAACAGTTGTGGTACATAAACATGCAAGTAGGAGCCAGATCATACCAATTGCACAGGCTGGCTCAGATTGCTTGAGACCTAGCTGCCAAGGAGGGCATGTCCCTTCAGGGAGTGTATATTCAATCCCAGGGCAACAACCTGGCAGACTGTCAGCAGGTCCACCGAAGAACCCCCCCCCCCATCAATATTTGCTCAACAGACTGGTCTTCTTAGACATAGATCACAGGTGGGGAACATAACAGATGAACTTTGTTTTTCTCCAAGGCTAAATGACAGCTGTACCTCTTTCAGCCAAGTTCCTTGCCCCCTGGCTTGGAGGGGCAGATGCATTATTCTCCCAGTGGACAGAGAAGTTTTTTGCCTTTCCTCCACTTCCTTTGCTACTAAATGTTTTACTAAAGAAAAAAAAATACTGTTTTATTCCCTTTGTCTAAGGCAGCATTGTTGCTCCTTTCTCTGTCACTTGGCCAGGGGCAGTCATCAGAAGGTACCCCACAAAGTGGACCTTATCACTCAACAGAAGGGGTCATTGCTTCACCTCAACCAAAGCCTCAGCATAATAAGATACTGATCCCCTTCTGGACAACAATTTTCTGAGGATGTACTCAGGGTTCTGCAGGAGGCAAGGAAACCCACAACATGAAAATCTTACATAGCCAATTGCAGTGTTCTGTCATGTTTGTGAGGGTCTGGTTGAAGATGCACTGTTGGTGTATGAGCATAGCTGGTCCAGGGTGTTGACGTTTACAAAGTTCAGTAACATCTGGGCCTGTATGTGTTGGGGGGGGATCATGCATGATTCCCAGTTTATATTGGGGTAGTTGAAGTTGCCAGTGAATGTGGTGTGGATTCTGATGGGGGAAGTGTCAGATGCCTTTAAGTGCTCTCCTGAGTTATTTAGGGGGATCTGTAGCCTGCAAGGATATGGTATGATGGTGCAGCCGTAGCATTGTCACATCACAGCAAGAGGTTCCCTGGTTTGATTCTCGGCTGGAGTGCCTCCTATGTGGAGTCTGCATGTCCTCCCTGTGTTCGTGTGGGTTTCCTCAGGGTACTCCGATTTCCTCCCACATTCAAAGACATGCATTTGGAATGTTTCTCCCCAAGCCTTTGCTGAAAATTGTCTATGTTCTAAGTCTGACTTTCCCGATTAACAAATGTTAAATAAACAAAAGAGAGAGAGACCTTATGGTGATGTGAATGTGAAGAAGCTCAAGTCCTTTAATGCTGATGGACCACCTTTGAGGCATATTTATTTTAATGTATATAGAGATGCCTCCACCTTTTGTCCCTTCCTTTGCAGTAGCTGGTCAGAATGTATGGAAGGTGTTCTAGCCCTGCACTGCTGTGATGCTCTCCAAGACTGTAAACCATGTCTCAGGGAGTGCAAAGAACTCTACATTCTCCAAGGAGAGGAGAGCCTGAAAAATGTGAAGCTTTTTGTTAATGCTGCTGGTTTTGAGCACCAACAGTCAGATTTTCCTGTTTTTTGGTACAGCTATGTTGGAAGTTTTATCTGGTTGGCAGCACCTAAAAAAAGCAATATGGGGGTGTAAAAGGTTTTAGCTTATTGAAATCCGGGAGTGGGGTGCAGGTGCAGACAATTCCTGGCAAAGGATCATAGTCTGCCGACCATGTCCTGCCAGGCTCACCAGTGTTGTGTTTTGGCATCATCCAAGGACGAGGTAGAATGCTATTCAGTGCTAGGCGCATAACAGCTTGGGGCATACAGTCTGAGAGCTGAGTGACATCTGTCCTGTTATAATCCAGGGAGGTATGTCTTGTATCGTTAACAGCCATGTGTACTATGGCAGTCCCAACTTGTACTTGGGTTGAATGACCTTGGTGCGTGAGTGATGTGATAGAGCCTGGCCTGACAGGCAGCTGACCGTGGCAATCTCTGCTTAGCCTGGTGAGTGGAACATCTGTGTCTCTTGCTATGAAGTCTTCTGTGACCAGAATACAGTGTTGTGTTGTAGCATGCTGTATGGGCTTCAAAGTTGAGACAGAATGTGTTGTAGTAAGTGTCTTGGTGGTGGTATTTTTGTAGTTTTGTTGAGGTTGCTGAGGACTTGTCTGTGCAGTGTCTGGGAATTTTTGTGGTTTGGGGAGATAATGTGAGTCTTTGTGATTGGTCTGAACTCTGTGAAATAGGTGTTGAGTGTATGCTGCTTGGCAGCCTGTCTGGTAGTGTAGTTGAGAGCTTTGCCTCCAGCAACATTGCATAACAGCATCTCTCACTTCTTAATTTGAATGTTTGAGGATTAGGTAGCTGTCAGTACACAAGGCAATTGGTGCATTGTCTTAGGATGCCCATTTCCAAGGCTTTGGATTCAAGTGGCCTATTCTACAAGGTGGTAGTACAAGGTAGATTCACAGCTGACTAGCATGGTTGCTGTGGGAGTGTGGATTACTATCAGTGCTACCTACAATTGCCTAGGGTCAAGCTTTAGTGATGGGTGCTTCTTGGCACACTAACTGCTCAATGTGCAGCTAGGTATTTAAGGAATTAGGGCATTGCCAGTTACAACTTTGCAGTGAGCAGCATTGTGGAAGAGTGACAGATTTACTCAGGCTGAAACAAATTAGCCCTCTAACCAATGTCAAGTAGGCACTTGGAGAATTCAGACAGTGTACCCCAACTCAGAAGGGACTTGGCCCCCTCTGCTGCTGCCATGGAGCAAATTATCAACTTCCTAATGTAAAACATCATCTGAGGCCTCCCATAGTGCACAGATCAAGGCTAGAAGCCAAATAGCGTGCAGGACATCAAAGCAGCTTTGGGAGGAGTCCAGGGCACTGATGATTTCAAACCAGGAACAACAAGGTCACAGTAGTTAATACACAGCTTAGTGATAAAGCACTAACAGATTTTCAGATAAAGTGCAGTTTGATAGCCAACAATGTATATACAGTAGTTATACAGTTCTGGTGGTTTTGGATGGAGCCCAAGAAACACTTGCAGTGTATCAACAGTTATGGCTAATAAGCACGTTTAAAGTGCAAAATCTTCAAAACAGCACAATTTAACAGCAGAGCTTTAAATTTTGAAACAGAATGCAAATCATCTTTTCAGGCCCTTATCTAGTGATCCTGATGCACGAAAAAGCCTTTGGAAACAGTGGCATTACTGCTGAGTGTGTTGGAGATATGAGAAATCATGTGGGGAAACTAGGCCTCTTATTGGCAAGTACTTGACTAAATGGAAAAGGCTTTCCCTCTGATGTCATAAAAGGAATCAAGAGCTCATTTCCGCTGGATTGTCTATGTTGTGTGTGTGAACTTTTTTGGCACACTATTCTTTGCTTCATTGAAGGTGCATCTGTCTATCTCAGCAGCTGCATTGTGTCCTTATAAAGTGGTCTGTCACTGAGTGGTAGAAATATTTGAGGCACTTTAGGAAAGGGGTGTGCTGCCATAGAATTTTGCCTTTGTTCTGGAAAAAAATTGATCCTGCTTCCTTTTTAACTTGGCTTCCTCTATGTGCCTCAAGTTCGTGATGTGGAAAGCAGTTTTTACTTGCAGTCCCTTCAGTCAAGAAGGATTCTAAATTTGCATGCCTTGTGCAAAAAGAGCCCTTTTTTGTTTTCCACAAAGGTCAGGGTCTGCTTACAAGCTAATCCTTACCTTATGCCCATGGTAGTTACAGAGCTTTTATAGAACCAAACCATTTAGTTGCTTCTGTTTTTTTTTTTTTCCTGGGGAGATATGTCACAGGACATTAAGATATTAAGACCAAAAGTGTAAAGAATATAGTAGTAATAAGGAAGGGGATCTCCACTCAAAACACTCTTCCTAAATGATTGACTCAATACATTATATTTTGATACACTAGGTGTAATAGTAGTGGCATGTCAGACTAGTCTTCCAAAGAGCTACACCATCTACTTTTGGTTTAGGGTCAAGACTTCAGACCATCTTGAAAGCAGCCATGTGTTCCTATGTACACACTTTCTCTATGTACTTAACACTGGACATTCTGTCCATGGTTAGGGCAGGTTTCACCACTGCTCTTCTACAGGGCCTTCTGCAGTCCTACCCATAGATCTTAACCACCCCCACCCATACAGCAAATTAGAATTGTACCTGTGGTGACTTTTACAGAAACTGTTATCTATATGAGGAAGATAGTGTGGTTGTTTAAGGAACTTAAATCAGTTGTAGATCAAGTAGTATCACTGTTGCACTGTAGATCTGATACTTGTCATTTTTCAACCTGTGAGTTTTCAGATCTGACTGTGATCCAAGACCAGCCATTTCCAAAGAGTTCAGCTTCTAAACCCTGCCTTTTCTCTGCAGAGTTACCTTGGATCTCATTTGCTGCCTTCCAGGATAGTAGCTAGATCTTGAGCTTTATTGGGTGCATGCTTTTTTTTTTGCGTGCTTTTGCGCACTTTTTTCACCAGTTCCACTGCCGTTATTTTAGTAGACTGTTTTGGTGTTTGTTTTTCAACTAAGTAGGCTAGCTTAGGTAGTGTATGTTTATCTTTTTAATCTTTTTTGGTTTTCCAGCCCTTTTGTGTGTTAAAACAAACGTATATATTTTTTTCATGGTTAATAGTGTTCATTATAGTAGCATTAGTAATAGGATACAGGGTACTAGTGTGTGAAGTAAAAATTTCTCCATCTTGTTCTTTTGATTTTTGTTGTTTCTAGGTATGAATAAATGGTTTAAGAAGTGTTATGGGGTTCGGCCACAAGCTGCCTTCCCAGGGCACTCAGTCTGTGCATATACTGCCTCAGTACTCCATTTGTGATAGCTTCATATCCAGTGCTGTCAGTGAATGAAGGGCTAAGCTGGTCCTTAAGGATCTTTTGCCTGACAGAGGTGCTTCCTCCTCCTCCACTCTGGCAAGCAAGTTTGATGAGAGTGATCAAGGTTGGAGAGGGTACTAAGGACCCCAACCATCTAAGAGGGATCACAAGCATGAGGCTCCCCAACTTCTAATTATCCAGATCCAAAGGTTTTCAGCTTCTCCAGCTGTCCCAGTGCCATCTTCGGGTCTGAGCACTCAAATCTGTTGTGCTGACTGTTGTGAAGATTCCTTCTCTGCTTAGCTTCCCCTAGCCTTTTCTATCAAAAAGGCCTTAATTGGACAGGATTCATTCACCCTGTACTCCTAGGGAGTTTTCCCTGGAGTTATCCACCCTGAATCTGATCTTCCCTGGTTTGGGCTCGGTCCTCTGAGCCTTTTTATTAGTAGGCAGGGCTCCAAGCCGTCCTCAGTAGTCTCTTCATATTGCTTGGATTGGGAGTATTTGACCTGCTAAGTTCGAGCAGCTGGAGCGGTCTTTCCTGCAAGCTCAGATGCAACTATGCTTGATCCTGTCTGCCTTGGGTTCTTGACCAAAGGTTTCAGGTTTAAATACTTTGTTTCCTTGTGGCTACAGGGTTCCTGCAGCTGGGTTGCCTTGCCACCTTCAGGGTTTGGTCTGATGGCCTGTTCGAATTCATCTCCCAGCCTCTTCTTGGCCTTCTCAACTTTGGCCACCCCGGAGCTGAGTGAGTCTTAGAGCTGACCCTTTGGGGGCTGGGGTTTCTCAGTCTGGGTTGATGCCTTGTCTTGTCACTCCTCCCTCTTGGTAATTTTGCACTCTAGTGCAGCTGTGATCTCTGTCAGGTCAGATGGGAGCTGTTCGTCTGGCATATCCTTTGAGACTTCAGATCCCAGAGGCGTGGACTCCCTGTGGGCTGCCTTCAGTCTCTGCCTTTGATGTGGTACAAAGGATGCCTTTCCATCTGGAGGTGGTGTTGGTGCCAACCAACATTCCTTTCCCTTCGACTGTGCCTGTAGACTCTCACGAGCTTGTTCAAGAACAACCCATTCAGACCTCCAGACGTCCCCTGAAACCAGGGCCCCCTGGGTCCTCCACTTTTCCCGTGGATTCCCCTGTGTGAGAGGGTCATGGCAAGAGGTGCTGCAAGAAGTAGCATCTGGATTCCACAGAGGAATCCCTCACCAAGGATGCAATCCTTGAAGAAAGAGGTTTTCAAGCCCCCCCCCCCCCGGCTAAGATGCCTATTTTGGTGATAAGGAACTGCTTCACCAGTGTGGGGGCTGGACAACAGAAATCCTATCACCAGAGAAGTTGGCATTTTTGGAGGTTTTCAGGGCATCCACATCCTGGGTGGTTTTCCCTCCAGACACACTTTGTCTAGGAGGGCCAGGAGGGGGCCTAATATTGATTGTTGATGCAGTTGCGGTGGTGGCAGTCACCAAGGAGGACATCTCTGAAGAGAGCCTGTCTGTCCACCTCACTCCCCAAACAGGGAGTCTATGATGTTGGACTGGTTAGGCGAAGTGCTCCTACATGTCCGTCACCTTTGCACTGAGCGCATTAAATGACCTGGATCATTTGACAAGACTTCAGCAGGGCATCAAGTTTGATGTGTCGAGTAGTCAAGATGCAACAGACTCGAGAGTCTCAGAAAACTCTGGAGACACTGTTGTCTCAATGCGTCTGCTCTGTAGTACAGCTGATGGTATGTCCCAAGCTGTTGGCACTAGCATTGCTACACTTGGATTAGGTTGTGCAACTTTGTGGACTGCTTCAAAGTGTCCTTTATGAACACCGCTTTTGATATCTCTTCACTCTTTGAGCCTAATATTAAAGATGCATTGACTGAACAAGACTGGAAGCTGCCATGTGCAGTTTGAGAGTGTTTTGCCACCCTGATATCTTCGGTATGTTTGTCTTCCTATCTGTGATAAGTTTCTCCAGCAAGCTGCCTTTGCAGGTAAACTCTGATCCTCATTGCTCCCTTTAGGCCCCTTCAGGAGTGGTTCTCTTTCCTGTGGCCTCTTTTGAGGTACTCTGTGGGTGCTTGGATCCTGTTCTGGATGTTCTCTCTCAACTGGCTGGCTTGGACCTGCCAGATTTTTTGACTGTTTAACTGCATGGTTCTTCCATTTCCCTTGATGGCCAGAGATCATTTTGCAATGGTTAAGGTGTTTACCTCAGTCACAAGTTACAGAGTTTGATTCTCAGTTTTGAAAAGGAAATTTGCTAGGCTTAAAATGGCCCACAAGGGCAGTTAGCCTAGTACTTACCTATGGACCTATCTTCACAGGCAGCTGAAGTTTTTTATTTAGATAGATAAAGCATGTCCTTCAGTAAGTCTAAACCGCTATTTGTTACCTTGTCAAGCACCCAGTTCAGGAAGCAAGCATCTGTTAATTTTGTCCAAGTGGTTTTCTGATAGCATTTCATTAGGCTGTAGTGTAGTTTGAAAGGAAAGGTGCTACCTTACAAACCATATGGTCACTTTACTAGTGCTATGGCCACCTCCACGGCTTTCTTAGAGAGCTGCTATGGAAGACCTTTGAGCTGTGGCTACTTGGGTGGATTCACACACCACCTTGTCTCACTGCACGTTGGATGTTTAATCAAAGTCTAGGGCCCCTTTTGGTTCTATTGTATTGCGAATTGTGCTCTCGTAGGACCTCCCTGTGATGGAATTTTGGCTGTGGACTCTGTCCCACACTTTGAACCTGGATGGAAAAGACATCAGATGTGAAAGTTATGTACTTAACATAATGATGGATCCATGTTTGTCTGGTTCAACCATCCCTCCCACCTTGCCCCTTCTGTATTTTTTCTCCTGGACGTCAGATGACCAAGTCGTTTAGGAATTGTTCTTCCTTTCCTCCTTTTGGGATCCTTGGTTTATGATCTTGGAGTTATTGGCTCAGATTTATTTGTGGAGGCAAACTCTATCTGAGGTGACGCTGTAGAGAGCAGGGTAGTATGGTTAGAGGTGGTGGAACTTGGGCTGAAGTCTTTTCAAATGTCCAGGCTTTGATCCAGTAAACCACAGGTTGAAAGAGATGAAAAAAGACATCCCAGTATCTGTCATTATGGTAAATACATAACTTTAATTTTCCCTGTCTTCATTCCCTCTTACTGTTTGTGGGCATCCAAGGGCTGGAGTAGGTACAGGGCTACTTTACCCCAGTCTCTTCACATCTGCCATGGTTTGAAAGGCACTAGGTTTTTCCATGGCCTTGGTGTGTCTAATACAGAGAGTATTTGAGGAGTATCCTTGCTTTTGAGCGGGCAGATTGGGAGGTCTTTTGCAGCCTTAGGAGTCTGCCCAGTTGACAGCATAAAAGCCTTGTGCCTTAGACTCCTTGGTAAGAAAGACCTAAAGATGGGCTTGACACCACCTTTATACTTGGAGGCTGGCAACATCCTTGAAAAGGTGGAATAAGCCCAGGTGATGGTAGAGGGAAAGAACTGAGCAAAGTTGTGCAAGTCTGGAAGGATGTCAGGCGTCTGCCTGCAGCAAGAGGCCCTTATCTTGAAGCCTTTTATGAAAAGGATCCTAGATTTTATTTTTACTTTATATTTGAGTACTGGGTTGGTCTGACTGGGTAATCAGGTGCCCGTTTTCAGCAGAGACCTGGGGAGAAAAGCTCCACATACACAACAATCATAAAAAATACGAAATGCAATAGCTCCACATACATGATAAAAATACAAAACAGAGATGAGTACAGATTAATAGAGCAAGCAAACAGTAGTATATCATAGCATAGTATGATGAGAAGTTCAAAAAAACAACAAGAGGCAACTGCGACTTAAGGAGACCAGGAAACACAACGTAGAAAAGTAACTGCAAAAACAGTAACCTGATCTCTACCACGATGCAGTAAAGTAACACAAGAAGGTGCGTTTAAAAATCCATGAAGCAACCAATAAATATAGCAAACTTGTAATTAAAAGTCCATGAAGCAGCCAAATAAA
The DNA here is from genome assembly GCF_019279795.1 of Protopterus annectens. Taxonomy (NCBI): domain Eukaryota; kingdom Metazoa; phylum Chordata; order Ceratodontiformes; family Protopteridae; genus Protopterus; species Protopterus annectens. The sequence goes on along the minus strand of NC_056728.1, from coordinate 1,408,589,001 downwards.
CGTAGCAAAACTGTAGTAAAAACTCCTTTAATCCATAAAATAGTGGGTAACGGTAAGCGCTTTCGCGTGGGTGCAACCACGCTTCCTCAGACAATAAAAAACCCCACACACAATGTTTAAATAGCATAAGTTAAAATCTGATTGTAGCCAATTAAGTTAATTAGCAATAAGTGCTTTAAAGAAAAACCAACAAACTAGTGTCTATACGGCATTCTTATGTTACAGAGTATAAAGCAAAGCTATTATAAACTGTAAAGAGTTACTAACATCCAGTTTCAATCTATAAATGAGTAAAAAACATTTCCAAAATCGTACCACTTATACTGTTAAAATCAAAAACAAAGAAAATAGATGCAGGAGATACAATCAACTGCGAGTTAACATGAAACTAAACAGATCAGTTAAAACGCTACTGAAACATTTTCTTTTTTTTTTTTCCCAAATTATAACTTAAAGCTATATTATCAGCTTTAGGAATCTAAATTTAGAGACCAATGGCTGTAATAAATTAAATGCAAGATTTCAATGAACATAAAACACTTTTGCATTAAAGACAGTGAAGAAATATAATTTTAGCTAATCAATAATTACGGTTTGAAAGCAGTGAAATACATTAAGAAACCGGATAACTCATGGTACAAATAAGACCAAAATCAGCCTTAACAGTCTAGTTGCTAACCGCAACTATAAACAGTTATAGCTAATAAGCTGGCAAAACACATGATAATGCTAGCTAACAAAATCGTTGCAAATAAAAGCTGTATTTGCAACTTACCGCTACATAATGTGATTTCTGTTCTATTAAGGAAGAAAGCTTGCAATGCAACCGCAGGTTGACACTGAGCATGTTTCTTCGGAGCAGCTTACTAACTTCCAAAGGAGGAATTGAGCGGTAAAACCAACACAATGTTTAAAGCGCAAAAGTACCTATCACATAACTTGCATCTAAAAAAATTTTTTATATATAGGTGTTTGAAATATTAATTTGATGTCATTAATGTGCTAAAGGAAAAAATATATGTACTAAAAGAAGAATATATATGTATATGTAATGTGGGTATAGAATATCATTACAAGAAGAAGTGAAACTTTATAGTGATAAAATACTTCATGGATACTATATCAAAAAGCGTTTTTTTAAAAGGAGAAATATAGAAATATATAAATAAAAATATATAAATAGAAATATAACTTAATTTCATTAATTGTGAAGCCATATATATAAATATATACTTAAAGTCATTAACTATAAAACTAAACTGAATTTTTTCTTAAAGGTAACTTATAACAAAACGAAGTTTATATTTATATTTATTAACTATCCATACAGCTTCTGCCTGGAAAGATCAAAACAAAATAAAGTAAAAATAAAGGGTTATTAACTGGTAGAGATAACACTTGAACCCTAAGGAAATGTACGAACAATAAATATGGAAAATATCTAAATATATGCAAATATACATATGTGGTAGCAGTAAAAATTATAAGTATAAACTATTTTTCAAAATAAAATAATTTATTAGTTCATTTACTTGCTATACACAATGTTCATGTTTATTATTGCAAAAAAATATATAGACAGAAAGTTTGTAATAAATATTTTATATTTACAATTGTTTTAACGTTTCCTAGCATTCAAAATAGGCTTAATAGACACAAAGGTATTAAGGCCAGGAAAGTTGTGAGCATTGAATTTCAGTATCCACCTAAGTTCTGCTAAGGCTAAACTATTAGAATCATCTCCCCCTCTAACATTTAAAGGCACCAATTCTAGCACTCTAAATAGGAATGTATGGTCTCTATGATCTTTTATATGCTGAGCTAAGGCATTTGTATCTGATGCTTTCCTAATTTCATATAGATGATTATAAATACGATCAGCTAGTCTTCTTTTCGTGAGCCCTATATAGAAAGCAGTGCACTTTGTACATGTAGCTAAGTAGACCAAGTATAGACACTAGTTTGTTGGTTTTTCTTTAAAGCACTTATTGCTAATTAACTTAATTGGCTACAATCAGATTTTAACTTATGCTATTTAAACATTGTGTGTGGGGTTTTTTATTGTCTGAGGAAGCGTGGTTGCACCCACGCGAAAGCGCTTACCGTTACCCACTATTTTATGGATTAAAGGAGTTTTTACTACAGTTTTGCTACGTTTATTTGGCTGCTTCATGGACTTTTAATTACAAGTTTGCTATATTTATTGGTTGCTTCATGGATTTTTAAACGCACCTTCTTGTGTTACTTTACTGCATCGTGGTAGAGATCAGGTTACTGTTTTTGCAGTATGATGAGAAGTTACAGAAGTGTACAATATAAAGTGTATACAGTAGTAAAGCAGAAAATATAATGTATTTGAGTAAGAAAGTGCAGTAATACTATATACAGTTATATAAATACATTTAAAAATACAATTCGTTATGGTAGTTTTTTTTTCTATGTGTTTGACCTTTGAGTAGTGCCAGAGGAAGATTTATCTGAATGGTGGTAGTAGGGCTAACCATGGTCAGTACAGGTACATTGCCATGTGAGACTGAGGGTGGGCTTTTAATTGGGTTTTAAAGATGGGGCTGTAACCACATCATATCCATGTATGGTAATGGCTACGCAAAAGTGATTCTACATGAACGTCTATGTTAAGCTCCTTATACAACTGTACTTTGTTACCACATGTACAGTTTGAACATAATAGCACTCAAAGTTCAGCTCCTTGTATTGTTTGATTTTGCTTATCAGCTCCACTTTTCAGCTTCATACTTGCCTAGGTAACCCTTTTACTTCCCTTTTCTTCTGTCCTTTGCTTTTGCGGATTGCTTTGTATTCTAATTAATATTGGCATGTAGCCAGCATGAATAGTCTCCTCACTGGCTTCACATCAAAGCCTTTGTGCAAGCATTGTGTCTGTACCAGTTACAATGCACCCGTTGATTGCTTCTCTTCATGTATGTTTTGCTTCAGCAGGCACCAGAAGTATAATACTTGTGACATTTTCCAAGGTTAAAACAGGGCAACCATTAAGTGGCGTCACAAGGAGCTTAATTTGCACTTTGCAGGAGGCTCTCACTGCTAGGACACGGTCCCTAGGCTCAGATGATTCTGATGCTTTTCTGTTTCTCCCTGGATCCATAAAGGTAAAGGCAACTAAAAGGCTGAAATTTGTAGTGTACATGCTTTTTCAACAAAATCTGTGTCACAGTCTTTGCTAGTGAGTCTAATATAGTCTAAAAGTGGTAATGGTTGGGAGGTTTTCATTCTAGCATTGGCACAGCCTGCCACCAAGCTGTGCCCAAGTCAGACATCAGTAGAACAATAAGTTATTTTACTAATAGATCCTTCTCATTACCAGGGCCTGCTTCCAAGGTTGGCATCCAGACAGTCCCTGGTGTTTTAGGGCCTTATCTGTACAAAACTGGACAGAGCCATTTAGGAGGTGAGAACAAGATATTTGTAGGCTCTCTGTCTCAACATCAGGTAGAAGAGTTAGTTGCTGGGACAGTCTGGGTCTCAGATGCTAACATTTTTTGCCATCAGCTTCATCTCGGGTAGAAATTAAAATGTCAGATCCAAGGGCTTTATATCTGCCGACCATGCAGCATTTAGCATTGCCTTGTTGATTGAGCTGATGAGAGTACCACGGCCGTGGTATTTGATATTGATTTACCCACTGCAAGTCCAGGTGTCCTTTCAGTTTTCAGTACCATTTTTTCAAATTATATACCTGACACCAAATAAAATCATGGGCTTTTAGCACAAATATGAAGTAATCTACTAACGTGTCACAATTTGCTGCTCTGGTTGACCACTTCTTTTCCGTTCGGGCTACATAGTGCCAGGGCACATCAGATCTGGAGCTCAATTGCTTAGACAACTGTAGAGGTGGTGCCTCTGCACTCCCTTGTTAAGAGCTGCCCATATCAAACAGGCTGTGAGTGCATTACTGATCAGTCTGCCCCATGGGACAATTTTGTTGCAGTTTCTTTCCGTAGGTGTTCATCTGCCTTCTCAGGGCAATCAAACTTCCAAAGTGCCCTCTTCGTCATCTGAATTGGTGCCTTTCCCCAAAAAAAGTTTTGTAAAAATAGGCACTTGGAGTCACTGGGGAAATCTAGCACTGACATAATGAGGTGGTCACTGCTTCCCTTTGATCAACACTATGATGACCCAAAGTCCAGCAGGTTTCTCTGTGTAGTTCATTAGAAGGGGGTGTACCACAGACCTGAAGCCTTCACCCCAGAAAAGGCTGTAGGAGGTATGCAGATTTAATCCCCAGGTCCCATTGTGGCCCCATCTGTGATGGAAATTCTGAGACAGTGCCACCAGTATACCTTGGAACAATCCTGCCTTATTATCCGGGTCCTTTCAAGGAAGTCTGTCAGGAGATATTGCCTGCTCAAGGATTTGTTGGTCTGGTCAGCAACTTTTAAACTAGACCTGTTTTCTGCGGCAGCCTTGAAAATGGCTGCCATACTTCAGAGCCATCCATCCACATGACGAGGTGTCTTGAATGCAGGATGGGCTGGGAGTAGCTAGTAATTTTGGCAATCCCTTCAACCTCAAGTGGAAGACCAAAAAAGACTGATTACTACAGTTTAAACCGCACATGAAATGCTTTAGCTTTTAATCCTGATTGCAGATGCAGTACTATCATTCAGTTCTGAATGCTGGTAATGCACTAAAGACTGAGTGGCATATGATGATTGCACCCCTAAACACTTAGCGCCAGGGGTGGCTTCTCCCTTTTTAGCTGTGCCTCTGACATGGCTGACAATTCAGCCAAAGCTGCTGCTGTATGCCTTACAGTATGCAGGCATGCCTGATTAGGCTGATGTGTTTCACAGAACATGCAGTGGTAGCATTTTTGTGCCTCCATTTTTGAGCTGTTCTGTGTGGTGAGGAAGTTGGTAAAAAAAAAAAAAAAAGTATAGAAGAGCCATCATCATTAAAGGTTTTTTACCAAAGTGCAGAGGAGTTAGGACTGGATGTGGTTTCAGTGAGGGCTGCAGCAAGTTCACTGGAAGGGGCCATGGGAACTACCACCAGTTAGTGGAAGGTTGTCTATGCATGCAAATGAGAGGTTATAAATCACTTGGAACAAGTGGGTGATGAGCGTAATATCCAGAGGTTGCAGAGTAAACAATCTCCCTCCTTCTAATGACTAAAGTCCCTCCTTAACTCTCTCTTTCCCCATCAGAAAAGGCAGGCAGGTTGAGCTCATTGCCTTGCTTTACCAAAAGAGTAGTCAGAGGTCCCACCAGACCAGACAGGACAAAACTATTTGTGGTGAAAAAAGAGGACCTCAGTCTGTAGTGGCTTAAATGGCTAAGTAAACAGAAGTTACAAACTGCCCTGTGTAAAAAATCCTGCGGGGTCTCTTAAACAGAACTGAACTGAATTTTTCAAACCAACAAGTAATGTAATCCTTAAAAGTGTTAGTTTGTTGCAAGGAATGACCATTAAGCCACACCTTTATCTCGTATACTAAAACTTGTTCATATTACCTCAGTGTTACTAGTAGGTGTTTGAAGGACAAGTCAGTGTTCATACCTTTCAGAGACATGGTAATGTATTTAAAATTAAACTATGCTTCCCTTCATATTTTCTGGAACATGAGTAGAGCTCACTGAATTGGTAAAAAAAATTTTTAATGTTTTGTCATCCCAACTGTCTGCTCAGTTGTCATGTACTTCAAACCGGAACATGCCTGTTACGGTAAGATGTTAAAAGTTCTTTGTTCTTGACCAGCTTTCACACGAGTTGTACTTAAATATGTTAAAGCCTTGAAGAAAAGGGAGGCAAAGTTCAGTACCATGTTTTCAAAGGGGTATGTACAATGACTTACCCTTAAGTATTTGCAGACTGAGAATAGCTGCATCAGTAATAGTTTTTCTGCATGTGTATTCATATTCTGTTAATTCATTTTTTAAAACCTGATTAATGCATTTGAGTGCTGCATTGCTTCTGTCTTCCCACTTCTATTAAGATGACGCTGATTATATTGTTTGGATCTCCCGGATACCCATTCCCCACTTTAAAATTCCTTGGGAGCCCACCCATTGTGTGTTTGTGGAAATAAGTCAGTTAACCAGTTCCCTTCTGTTTTGACACTGCCCACAGGGTGTTTACCAAGAGCATGGCATAGAAGTGGTGTGGCGGTTCACTATGGACAGTAAGCGACTAAGGTTTTCCCATACTTAAGAGATTGGCTGTTATACCAAATCAAGACCTGCTGATTGACTAGGCTCATTCTGTGACCACTCAGTTCAGTCTGTTTGGCATTACAGTCTGTTTTCCCACATTTCAACTCTTCCCCAGTCCAACAGCTAACTTTCATCAGATTTTTCTCATTTTTGTGGCATGCAAAACCTGTTTTCCTTCCAGAGAAAATTGCATTACTACAAACAGCTGTACAGCAGCTTATTTTTGCTTAGAGTGACACTTTAGAATATTGGGATATTTGGCAGCTGCCATAGTTAATGGTGCCATATACCTGCTTGCACATGAGACCATTACAGTGGGCCCTCAGGTTACAGGGAAAAAGCATCTGTTACTGCTCACAGAATTATAATAGCATACTGTTGCGTGCGTCACTTTCAGTATTGGTGTCATACTCCTTGTCTGTCCTCTGAGATGCCTTTCCAAATGCCATAAATCTCCTTGAATAGCTGGGTTCATTTGTTTTGTGGATGAGTATTCTCATGGTAAAATGGCTCAGGGCTGCTGATCCCAACAGGAAACTCAATTTGCATATAATTTTAATGATGTGAGCTGTCCCCATCTTCCTGCAAGTTTTCTAAGCCTCAGTTCCCCAAGGGTTTGCAAGTCATTCCTTCAGATAACATGGCAGTAGTATAGTACATCAGCATACAAGGGAAGTTCTTCCCTTTTCCCTTCCAAGGGAGACAGTCATACTTAACAACTTGACTATATTGTACTACTTTTTGCTAGTGTCAGGACACCTACTAGGAGAATCCAGTATGTTGGAAGACTTATTGAGTAGAAGTTTGCTCCTCCCCCATGAATGGTTCCTGACCTGAACCCAGACAACAGTGAATGCATTTTTTCATAGTTGAGGTCAGACACTAACTGGCCTCTTTAATCACAGTCAGACATGAAGTGCCAGGATTTCTCGGATTTCTAGCATCAATGCCCATGAAAGAGATACCCTTGCAGAGATGTTGTCACAGGTCTGTTCCATACATACCCATTGCTCTGTTCATTCTTAGAGCAAGGAAGAAAGCCTTGCTCCACAAATTGTATATGATGATCATCTTGTTTCACTGTTGCAGTCTTTACAAAATGGGTTATCCGGCTCCCGGTAGCCCACAGTCGGCCAGAATACCAAAGTCCTTGGTATATGACATCAGCTGCCTTCGGTTTAGGCCTGACGTCATGTACAAAAGAAGGCAGCCGATGCCATTTCCTCAGTCTGTCTTGCCGCAGAGCCCGAAGCAGAAGCATTTGGCATGAGTGCTGGTCGGCCGAGTACCACCTTTTTGTATTCCGACTGCTTAGTTGAAGACATCCTCAGATAAGTACCCCATTGGGGACCCTCTTTTCTTGTTTTAACGAATGTCAGAGAGAGAGTTAATAACTGTCTTGCCTGTGGAAAACCGATTCCGCACCATGATTTTCACTTATTGTATTACTTGTTTGGGCCTTGAGCACGACGTCCCTAATAGTGTTCTTTGTGCTTCTTTCAACCCACGTACCATACGCAGTAGAGCTAGGATCTTGTTTAAGCATTTCGGAGTTTGGCCTAAGTTCATTGGTGTGGTGTCTTCTGGTCTCCAGACATCAGATGTTCCTAAGAAGCGCAAGGATAAGGACCGTGACAGGCTTGGGGTCAAATTAGCTGATGATGTCCCTGTTAAGCTGGTTGTCAGCCCAGCAGTAGTGAATGAGGCGCTTTCTTTGCCCATGCAGTCTGCAGAGGTTCAGCAGCAGGTGTCTGCGGAGACCTGTTCTGAGTCCTCCATGTACCGCAGGCTTTCACTTTTTCTGACCCTCTGCCATTCGCCACCTCTGGACCTGGAGCCGCTAAGCAGGCGCCAGCTTCTGAGCCCTCTCTTCTCCGCCCGGAGACCAGATCCAGACTGACTACCTTAATTCAGACGTCTGCAGTGGCTAGGCCTCCTGTGTCCCGGCCGAAAATGTACTCTAAAGCAGGCGCCGACCTCTCCTCAAATGCCTCAGGCTCAGATGGTTAAAATGGCTAGTGATCTCTTGACCCTTATCAAGGGCTCTCAGCCACCTCCTTCTAAAAGGATTTAGGGAATTGTCCCCAGAAGCTTTCTCTGCCTCAGACTGAGGTTTCCAGCAACTCTGCTGATGAAGAGGGATCTCTAAATTTGCCACTGAATCCAAAACCTCAACTCACCACTGCCTCACCCTACAATCTCTGAACTGGTTGAACTCCCTAACCACCTAGACTATCTCCAACTAACCACCGCTCACAAATTAATATTCTACCCAGATAAATGCCCAGCCTTAACTAACACCCTTCCCCCATACATCCCAAACAGATTTCTGAGATCTGAACACCCAAACCTAATCTCCATTCATAAACCCAAACGTCCCGCTGGCCAGCTTCTGCTCTCATTCTCTTTAGGTAAAAAATGGAACTCTCTCCCCCATCACTTAGGACTATACCTAACTCTGAATCCTTCAAGACCCAACTTTTCTTGTACCTATCATCCAAATGGAATTTTCCTGCTTTCACCCTATATAAATTCTAGGGATTTCCCCTAATAAGCTCTCTATACTCCTGCTCCACTCTACCCTCAAGCTTTATTTCTATTCCTCCAAAATTGATTTAGCTGCCTTTCACTTGACTCCAAGTATGTAAATATTGTAAATATTGTAAATATCTGTATTGCCTTTGAAAGAAAAAGAAAAAAAAAACGGTATTGCACTGTCTTACGATGTACATTATGCATTTGCATTTTCCTGACTGTATGAATTTTACCTCTAACATTATGTAACCTTTATTGTATTGTATTGCTTATGGAGCTTTTCTCCACGGGCCTCCAATGAAAATGGGCACTTCTTGGCCCAGTGGACTTCCCCGGTAATCAAACTGAAAATAAATAAATAACTCCACTTTTTTCTGGTTTTGAGGATTCTGATGCAGAAGACTGCATCCCTTCTGCCTCCCCTCCAGAAGATTTTTCATTTGGAAATACTCTAAATACTCTTATGGAGCATTTCAAATGGGAAAGTCAGGACTACCCTCAGTCTAAGAAACGGATTATGGAATTCTTGGATTTGCCACAGCATAAGCCTATGGCTATCCCTCCGGTTTTGGAAGTTGTTGCTGTTTTCATGGAGAATTATTTGACTACTGATTCTGTTCCTCCTGCTCCTAGAAAGCCTGACAGGTGTTATACAGTTCTTGATTCTCATCAGTTCCTTTTCAAGAATCCTACTGCTGATCCAGAGATTATTTCTCGGGGCTCTAAGGGTGTTAAAAATCCTGTTCCTTCTGACAGGGAATCTAGGGCCTTGGATAGATGGGGTTAAAAAGGTTTATACGTCTTCCACTCTGACTATTAGGTCTGTTAATTCTCTTTTTCATATGCTTAAGTATCAGCAGCATACTTTGGAGGCTATTAAGGCTAGAATTGCTGGTGTTCCTTCCCTGATGGAGAGTAAGGACAAGCATGATTTATTGAATTCTGCCACTCTTGTCACTAAACATTCTCTACATTGTGGTTTCGACAATTTGGAGGCTTCTTGCAGGGCAGCAGCCACTGGATGTTCTTCGTTTTTCACTGTTGCAGTTATCACATTTGGGTTATTGGCTTGCAGTAAACCTCAGTCGGCCTGATTATCAAAGTCTTGGGACATGCGTCGGTTGCTGTCTCATCTTCCATGACGTCAGGTAGTCAGGGGTATAAAGCATGCAGCCGACGCCATTACATCAGTCTTTCTTGCCACACGGTCACTGAAGCAGAAGCAGTTCGCAAGTGCCGGTCGGCCGACTCCTGAAATTTTAGTTTTCGAGTTTCAGAACCGAAGTCTTCAGCTAAGCTAAGTACCCCATTGGGGAAACTTTTTCTTGCTGTAAACCGATGAAAATAAAAGTTAATTGTATTTCTTGTGGAAAGCAAATACCTCAAAGATTTTCATTTGTATTGTATTCCTTGCTTATGCCCAGACCACGACGTACCTCGCTGTCAGTTTTGTGCCTTATTCAAACCTCGAACTATTCGTCGTTGATTTATTTACACTTCTAAATATTTTGATAAGCTGTTCAATTATCGAGAAATGGCTTCGGTAAGCCACCCGGCTACCGACATTCCGAAAAAAACGCAAAGATAAAGACAGAGACAGACGCATAGGTCCAAAGCTACCGATGATGCTTCTCCTAAGCCAGTCGCCAGTTCATCGGTACTCATTGAGGAACTTTCGCAGCCCCTGATACCCGCCATTTCAGATTCGCAGGCCTCTACTGAGACCCATTTAGAGTCCGGTATGCTGCGAGATGCTTCAACTCTGGAGCCTGTGGATGTCTCTACCTTGGATGGGTCTGGAGCCGCTGTGCAGGCACCGGCTTCTGAGTGTGTATTCAAGCCTACTGACTTGCATATTAAACAGACGCCATCTTCTTCAAGGACTAAAACTCGAACTATGCCTAGAAAACTGACGCCCAGACTGCATGGTCAGGCCTCTATGCCTAAAAAACAAATAAGAATGGCTGAAGACCTTATTACTTTAATCAGGGGAAGCCAACCTTCCCCCACTAAGAGACCTAGGACTGAATTTGCTTATGATACTTCTGACCAAGATTCTGAAATTTCTGTTTGCTGTGATGACCAGGATTTACCTTTATCTGCTTATGAGGATTCTGATGCAGATGACTCTGTTCCCTCTGCTCCCCCTAGAGGATTTCTCTATTGGTGAAACCTTGCATACTCTTAGGGAGCATTTTCGTTGGGAAAGCCAGGATTACTCTGATTCTAAAAAGAGGCTTAGGGATTTCTTACTCCTGCCCCAGCACAGGCCTTTAGCTATTCCTCCTGTACTAGACATTGTTGATGCCTTTTCGGAATCTAGCTTGGCCCCTGACTCTCTATCTCCTGCTCCCAGAAAATCTGATAGATATTACAGGGTTCCTGGCTCTCACAAGTTCCTTTTCAAAAATCCTTCTGTGGATCCTGAGACCATTTCACAGGGACCCAAGGGCATTAAGGCTACTACTGCCCAAAATCCTACCCCCTCTGATAGAGACTCCAGGGCACTGGATAGATGGGGTAAGAAGGTATACACTTATGCAACCTTGGCCATTAGGGCCTTAAATTGCCAGATGTTCTTCGTGTTTCACTGTTGCAGTCATTACATTTGGGTTATCTTCTTGCAGGTAGCCCTCAGTCGGCCTGATTAACAAAGTCTTGGGTCCTGCGTCTGTTGCTGTCCCTTCTTCCATGATGTCAGGTCGTCAGGGGTATAAAACATCCAGCCGACGCCATTACATCAGTCTTTCTTGCCGTGCGGTGCCCGAAGCAGAAGCAGTTCGCAAGTGCCGGTCGGCTGACTCCTGAAATTTTCGATTTAGAGTTTCAGAACTGAAGTCTTCAACTAAAAGCTAAGTACCCCGTTGGGGAAACTTTTTGTTGTTCTTAACCGATGTCAGTAAAAGTAAATAATTGCATTACTTGTGGTAGGCAAATACCTCATAAAGATTTTAATTCGTACTGTATTCCTTGCCTAGGCCCAGATCATGACGTACCTCGCTGTTGGTTGTGTGCCTTATTTAAACCACAAACTATTCGTCGTCTGTATATTTACACTTCTAAATATTTTCGTGCTCGGTTCAATTATCCTGATATGTTTTTGGTCAGCCATCCGACTACTGACATTCCGAAAAAACGCAAAGATAAAGACAGAGACAGGCTGCCTAGGTCCAAAGCTGCTGACGACGCTTCTCCTAAGCCAGTCGCCGGTACTCAGTGAGGTGCTTTCGCAGCCCCTGATACCCGCTACTTATTCGCAGGCCTCTACTGAGACCCATTCGGAGTCCGGTATGCCGCGAGATGCTTCAACTGTGGAACCTGCGGATGTCTCTGCCTTGGATGGGTCCAGAGCTGCTGTGCAGGCACCGGCTTCTGAGGGTGTATTCAGGCCTGCTGACTTGCGTGTTAAACCAACGCCATCTTCTTTTTCAAGGCCTAAATCTCAAACCATGCTTAAAAAACTGACGCCCAGACCACATGGTCAGGCCTGTATGCCTAAAAAACAGATAAGAATGGCTGAAGACCTTATTACTTTAATCAGGGGAAGCCAGCCTTCCCCCTCTAAGAGACCTAGGTCTGAGTTTGTTTATGATACCTACGAACATAATTCTGAATTTTCTGTTTCCTCTGATGACCAGGATTTCCCTTATCTACCTTCGAGGATTCTGATGCTGAGGACTCCTTTCCCTTTGACACCCCCACCCCACCCCCCGCCCAGAGGATTTCTCTTTTGGTGAAACCTTGCATACTCACAGGGAGGATTTTTGTTGGGAAAGTCAGAATTTCTCTGATTCTAAAAAGAGGCTTAGGGATTTCTTACTCTTGCCCCAGCACAGGCCTTTAGCTATACCTCCTGTATTAGACATTGTTGATGATGCATTTGCAGAATCTAGTCTGGCCCCTGACACTCTACCTCCTGCTCCCAGTAAACCTGATAGATATTACAGGGTCCCTGACTCTCAAGTTCCTTTTCAAAAATCCTACTGCGAATCATGAGACCATTTCACAGGGGCCTAAAGACATTAAAGCTACTACTGCCAAAAATCCTACCCCCTCTGATAGAGACTCCAGGGCGCTGGATAGATGGGGTAAGAAGGTATACACTTCTGCAACTTTGGCAATTAGGGCCTTAAACTGCCAGTTTCATATGTTGAAGTATCAGTAGCATATTATTGGATTGCTTAAACAGAAAATTGTTTCCTGATTGTACTGAAAAAAGGATTTACAGGATTTATTGTACTCTGCTGAACAGGTTGGAAAACATACTTTGCAATGTGGTTTTGACTCTCTAGAGGCATCTTGCAGGGCTGCTGTAACTGGGTCTGTACTTAGAAGGCATGCTTGGCTTAAGGAGAAATCCCTACCAGATCATGTTAAAGCAAAATTACTGGATGCTCCCCTAAACCAGGACCGCCTGTTTGGCAGCAAGGCAGAAGTTCTTAAAAAGATGGAAGAAAAAGCTAAATCTATGCGAACTATTAGATTTTTTACAATTACAACGTTCAAGATTTAGTAGGCATTGGCCTTCCAAAAATTGGTCCTTTCCTGCCTCTTCCAGACCTTCTCAGTCCAAACCCAGATCCAGCAGAGCTCCCAAGCTGCAGTCCCAGGGTACACACAGGACTAAGCAGTGGGGGGCCTCCACTTCACAATCTGGGAGTAATAAGACCCCTCCTATGATAAGCTGTGGCAATGACTTCCTTTTAAAATTTCCAAGCACTTATCAACTGACTGCCCCTTTTGGGGGAAAGATTGCTCTTCATGCAAAGAACTGGGAACACCTTACCCAGGACAAATGTTTTTTTAAACAGTGTCCCAGGGATACAGATTTCACTTCCACACGTTGCCAACCCCAAGCGGGTGGCCAGACCTACCCCCAAATCAGTGGGCAGAGGCCCAAAAACAAATACTTTCTCTCTCAAGCATGTGGGCTATTCAGTTGGTACCAGAAGAGGAAAAGGGACAAGGTTCCTACTTGACTTTTCCTGGTACCCAGAAAAGACCATTCATGGTGTCCTATCCTTGACCTGTCTACTCTAAACACCTTTTTGGAGATTCCAAAATTTAAGAGTCTGACTCCACCGGTTGCTTCCTATGCTAGGCAAAGATGCCTGGTTGGCAACACTAGATTCAAAAGAAGCATACCTGCACATCCCAATCAGGGAATCTTGCAGAAGATACCTACGCTTCAAAGCAGGCTGCACGCACTGTCAGTTCTCTGCACTGCCCTTTGGCTTATCTACTGCGCCTAGGGTATTCACAAAGTGCCTAGCTCCAGTTATTGCATTTTGCAGGCAAAGAAATATTCGAATATACCCATACCTGGATGATTGTCTAATTCAGGCAGAAAGCCAGGGCATACTTTTGAATCATCTGCCCTTTGTACAGAGGGTTCCTACTTGTCTGGGGTACACCATAAATGAAAAGAAATTGCACCTGGTACGCTGTCAACAAATTATATTCCTGTGAGCAAGCTTGAATACAACTTTTCAGATGGCTTTCCTCACGCCAGAGAAACAAATTCATTTGACAACCTACTTCAAACAAGTGGCTACAAAAACCCTGCTAGCTGCAAGACAAATACTGCAAGCCTTTGGGTTCATGGCCTCATGCATTCTTCTAATTCCATATGCAAGACGGCATATGAGGAAACTACAGTGGTATCTAAAAGCCTATGGTGTCAACATTTGCAGGATCTAGAAGCAAGGATTCCTATCATACCTTGCCTACGCCTAGAGATTCTGTGGTGGGCAGAGGCCTGCCACCAAAAAAAGGGACTACCTTTCACACCACTCCCTGCTGTCCAAACCCTAAGAACAGACACATCAGAAGACTATGCATGGGGGGCTCACCTTGCAGGGAAGTGCATTCAGGGCAAATGGAACTCAAGTCAAATGCACCTGCATATCAATCAGAGAGAAATGTTAGCTGTACAGAATGCTCTGACAGCCTTCAGGGACCACATTCTTCCGGGACAACTAATGGTAAAGATGGACAACACCACCGTTATGTGGTACATAAGCAGGGTGTCCCCATTCTTACCCCCCTCTGCAGACTGGCCATGGCATTATGGAACACAGCCTTGAGCTACCAAGTGCACCTACAAGCTCAGTTCCTGCCAGGAAAATTAAATACACTGGCAGACGGACTAAGCAGAAACCTCATGGACCCAAACGAGTGGAAACTGGAACCAAGGATTTTCAACATGTTGACAAGCAAATGGGGGAGCCCAGATATAGACCTGTTTGCCTCTCCCCAGAACTACCAATTTGACATATTTTGCACAAGGACTCCCCACAAATAAGCCTGGAAAGTGGATGCTCTGTCCTTCAGCTGGAAAAACCTATCAGTCTATGCCTTGCCCCCTCTGCCCTCCAAAGTACTACTAAAAATCAAACAGGACAAACCAAGGATGATTTTGATTGCTCCAGACTGGCCATGCTGACACTGGTGTACCACCTCCTGTGCAGTGTGTCACGGTTATCACCATGGCACCTGCCTCAGACTCCTTCCTTGTTGTCTCAGCAGGAGAACCAGATTCTGCACCCTCCGCTTATAACACTGAACCTAACATCCTGGCTAATTACTTAATCTCTCCTGTACCACTCCTCAGTAAACCTATGATGAATATCATTTTAGGGGCAAGGAGGCCTAGTACTAGAAAATCTTATGCTGAAAAACGTATAAGATTCTCTGCCTGGAATCATTCTCAAGGGGATGAGCACAGCAGCGCCCAATTTACCTCAGATTTTTACAATACGTAACTGAGCTGCTTCAAAAGGGCCTGTCTTTTTCCTTCATCAAAATTCACTCCTCAGCCATTTCAGCTCATTATAACACAGAACCTCCCCTCTTCTCTCATCCACTGCTCAAACAGTTCCTCAGAGGGGCAAAAAATTTGAGACCACCCAGGAGAGCTCCTACCCCAGCCTGGGACCTTAACTTTGTTTTGCAGAAACTCACTCTACCTTCTTTCGAGCCAGCTGCTACTGCAGACTTAAAATGTATTTCTTGGAAAACAGCTTTCCTTTTAGCAATCACTTCAGCAAGAAGGGTATCTGAATTACAGGCCCTTATGGCAGTGAAGCCTTTCATCATCTTTCATGCAGACAGGGTGTCCCTCAGAACCAGTCCATCCTCCATGCCCAAGGTGGTATCCATTGTGGTTCTTAATCAATCCATTCATTTGCCAACCTTCTTTCCCAATCCACAGAACAAAGTGGAACGGATACTGCATTCCTTAGATGTGCACAGACAACTTAGATTCTTCTTGGACAGGACTAAACTTCAAAGGAAATCTGAACAACTGCTGGTGTGGTATTTGCTGCAGGGGCAGAGGGGAAGGCTACTTCAAAGCAAACCATCTCTAAATGGATAGGTAATTGCATTCATTTCTGCTATAAGCACCATGGAAAACCTATCCCACAAGGGGATCAGACCTCACTCCAGCAGGGCTGCATCGACCTTTACAGCCTTTCTCAGAGGAGTACCTACCATGGACATCCTAGAAGCTGCTACCTGGAGTTCTGTACATACTTTCACCAAGCATTATCATTTGCCAATTTTCTCTAAATCCAGAGCTGGCTTTGCCACTGCAGTTTTGCAGGGCCTTATAGCTGGTCCTAATGCTATCTAAATTCCTCCTCCCAACCATAGCTTTGGGAATCTACCCAAATGTAATGACTGCAACAGTGAAACACGAAGAACATAGTACAGTTGTGTACACTTAACATAAATGTAGATGTTCGAGTGTATTCACTGTTGCAGTCCTGGTTACCCTCCTTCCAGCCCCCTAACTTCTTTTGGCTATACCTCTATTTTCCTTTACTATCCTTAAAAGCTTTTTGGTGTATTTGCTTTTTTGTTGGAGGTATATCATTGTATTTTTATATTTAATTGCTTCCCGTTAGGGGGGCTCCTGACATCTGGGGCAAGAAAAACTGATGTAATGGCGTCTGCTGCATGTTTTATACCCCTGACGACCTGACATCATGGAAGAAGGGACAGCAACTGACGCAGGACCCAAGACTTTGTTTATCAGGCCGACTGAGGGCTACCTGCAAGCAGATAACCCAAATGTAATGACTGTGACAGTGAATACACTCAAACATCTACATTTATGGTAAGTGTACACAACTGTACTTTTCATATGTTGAAGTATCAGCAGGATATTATTGGATTGCTTAAACAGAAAATGATGATTCCTGATTGTGTTGAAAATAAGGATTTATCGTGTTTAATGCATTCTGCTGAACAGGTCGGAAAACGTACTTTGCGATGTGGTTTTGATTCACTAGAGTCATCTTGCAAGGATTCTGTCACTGGGTCTGTACTTAAAAGGCATGCTTGGCTTAAGGAGCAATCCTTGCCAGATGATGTTGAAGCTAATTTGCTGGATGCTTCCTTAAATCAGGACCTTCTGTTTGGCAACAAAGCCGAAGAAGTTCTTAAAAAGATGGAGGAAAAAGCTAAATGTATGCAAACTGTTAAAGATTTCTTACAAGTACAGCTTCCAAGATTTAGTAGGCATTGGCCCTCTAAGAATTGGTCCTTTCTTGCCTCTTCCAGGCCTTCTCAGTCCAAACCCAGAACCAGCAGAACACCCAGGCTTCAGTCCCAGGGTACACACAGGACTAAGCAGTGGGGGGCTCCCACTTCCAAATCGGGGAGTAGTAAGACTCCCCCCTATGGTAAACTGTCCCAATGACTTAATTTTAAAACTTCCAAGCACTTTGCAACTGACTGCTCCTTTAGAGGGAAAGATTGCTTTGCAGGCAAAAAACTGGGATCTCCTTACCCAGGGCAAATGGATTTTAAATATAATTTCCCAAGGATACAGATTTCACTTCCACACGTTACCAACCCCAAACGGTTGGCCAGATCTACCCCTAAATCAGTGGGCAGAGGCTCAAAAGCAAGTACTCTGTTAAGCCTAAAGGCTATTCATACTGTACCAGAAGAGGAAAAGGGACAAGGTTGCTACTCAAGACTTTTCCTAGTACCCAGAAAGGACAACACATGGCATTCTATCATGGACCTTTCTACCTTAAACACCTTTTTGGTGATTCCAAAATTCAAGATGCTAACTCTTCACCAGTTGCTTCCTATGCTAGGCAAGGATGCTTGGTTGGCAACAATGGATTTAAAGGAAGCCTTACCTGCACATCCCAATCGGGGAATATTGCAGAAGATACCTACGCTTCAAAGCAGGCTACATGCACTATCAGTTCTCTGCACTGCCCTTTGGCTTATCTACTGTGCCCAGGGTATTCACAAAGTGCCTAGCTGCAGTCACTGCATTTTGCAGGCAAAGAAATATTCAAATCTACCCATACCTGGACAGTTGTCTAATTCAGGAAGAAAGCCAGGGCATACTTTAGAATCATCTGGCATTTGTACAAAAGGTGTCAACTTGTCTGGGGTACACCATAAACGAAAATAAATCACATCTGGTACCGTCAACAAATTATATTCCTGGGAGCAAGGTTGAACACAACTTCCCAGATGGCTTTCCTTATGCCAGAGAAACAAATTCTTTTGACAACTTACTTCAAACTAGTGGCCACAAAAACCCTGCTATCTGCAAGGCAAATACTGTAAGCCTTGGGATTCATGGCCTCGTGCATTCTACTAATTCCATATACAAGACTGCATATGAGGAAACTACAATGGTATCTAAAAAACCTATGGTTTCAACATTCTCCAGATCTAGAAGCAGATCATACCTTGCCTACGGTTAGAATTCCTTTGGTGGGCAGATGCCTGCCACCAAAACAAGGGACTACCATTCACTCTACCCCCTGCCGCCCAAACCCTAACAGACGCATCAGACTATGCATGGGGGGCTCACCTGGCAGGGAAGTGCATTCAGGGCAAATGGAACCCAAGTCAATTGCACCTGCATATCAATCAAAAAGAAATGTTAGCTGTACAAAATGCTCTGACAGCCTTCAAGGACCACATTTTTCCAGGACAATTAATGATAAAAGCAGACAACACCACTGTTATGTGGTACATAAACAAGCAGGGGGAGGTCCCCATTCTTACCCCCTCTGCAGGCTAGCCATGGCTCTGTGGAACACAGCCTTGAGCTACCAAGTGCATCTACAGGCTCAATTCCTGCCAGGAAAACTAAATACACTGGCAGATGAACTAAGCAGAAATCTCATGGACCCACAAGAGTGGAAACTGGAACAAAAGGCTTTCAACATGTTGATAAACCAATGGGGGAACCCAGATATAGACCTGATGTTCTTCATCTCACATTGCTGCAGTCCTTACTTATGGGTAGTCCACTGTCCTCGGTCGGCCCGAATACCAAAGTATTAGGCTGACGTCGGTCATGGGCGCCTAGAACTGACATCAGAGCGTCAGGGTATAAAAGCGCATGACCGACGTCATATCCTCAGTCTTTTTTGCCGCATGGTCCGATGCAGAAGCAGCGTTGCAAGTGCCGTTCGGCGTTCTGAGATTTTTCGAATTCGAAGTTTCAGACCGATACCAAGTTGGGCTAAGTACCCCGTTGGTGAGTATTTTTGTTTTTTCTTGCCTCTCTTATTTACCGGATGTCAGAAAAAGTGAAGAATTGTATTTCTTGTGGGAAACAGATACCGCATAGGGATTACCACTCGCTTTTGTATACCTTGTTTGGGACCGGAGCACGACGTAGTAGGGTGTCGGTTTTGTGCTAGGTTCAATAAGCGCACTATAAAACGGAGATTAGATTGCACTAGGTTAGTCTTTGGCAAAAGGTGTAATTATAATATGCCGTCGGATCCTCCGACGCCCGCTTCCACTAAGAAGCGCAAAGACAAATCTGTAAAGCTTAGGCAGGATGATTCGTCCGTTTCGGACGCCGGTCCTTTA
This sequence comes from Protopterus annectens, assembly GCF_019279795.1. Taxonomy (NCBI): domain Eukaryota; kingdom Metazoa; phylum Chordata; order Ceratodontiformes; family Protopteridae; genus Protopterus; species Protopterus annectens. The sequence goes on along the minus strand of NC_056728.1, from coordinate 1,408,569,403 downwards.
GAGGCTACAGGGGAGCAGGTGGACCCAGCTGAAGTTCCTGTTGAAACTCAGGGGGAAACTTTGATTTTGCAAGAGGTGGCCTCTCAGGAGTCAGGTCAGGCTGAAGGGGCCTCTCAGGTTACTATTCTCCCTACTGTTGCTAGGGTGGTTAGGCCTTCTGCTACTATCTCTAAGGCTCCTTCTAAGGGCAGGTCTGTTTTGTCTTCCTCTGGTGTCAGTCCTGGTTCCTCAGGGTCTGTGCCTAAAAAGCATATGCTTAAAATGGCAGAAGATTTGATTACTTTAATTAGGGGTTCTATGCCCCCTCCTGATAAGAGGCCCAGGGTAGAGACTGAGTTGGAAAATTTGGAACAGGCCTCAGATGATTCAGAGTCTTCTGTGGAAGACATGCAAGATTTTCCTACTTATTCGGATTCTGATGCAGAGGATTCCACTCCTTCTGCTTCTCCCCCTGGGGATTTCTCATTTTCAGAGACTTTACATTCCATGAGGGAACATTTTAAGTGGGAAGGACAGGATTTCTCTGATTCCCGGAAAAGGCTTAGGGAATTCTTGTTTTCTACCACAGCATAGGCCCTTAGCTATTCCTCCAGTTTTGGATGTTGTTCAAGATGTTTTCTCAGAGGCTTCCCTTAATCCAGATTCTGTGCCTCCTGCGCCAGTCAAACCGGACAGGTATTACAGGGTGCCTGAGGCTCATAAGTATCTGTATAAAAGTCCTAGAGCAGACCCAGAAACCATTAGTCAGGGGCCTAAGGGTGTTAGAGCTTCTGTTGTAAAAAATCCGGTTCCTCTAGATAAAGAGGCTAGAGCTTTGGATAGATGGGGTAAGAAGGTGTATACCTCTTCTACGTTGGCAATGAGGGCTTTAAATTGCCAGTTTCATATGTTGAAATATCAAAATTTCCTCCTTTCTCAGCTAAAATCTAAAGTGGATGCTTTAGCAGAAGGTATAGAGTGTAAAGAATTGCAAGATTTGGTACATGTCTCTGAACAGGTGGGCAAGCATTCTTTGCAGTGTGGCTTTGATGCTGTACAGGCTTCTTCTAGGGTGGCGGCCACTGGTTCAGTTATTCGAAGGCACGCCTGGCTTAAGGATCAGAATTTGTCAGAGCATGTTAAGACTAGAATTCTGGATGCTCCTTTACAGTCTGAAGTTTTGTTTGGTCCTCTGTGGAGTCTGTATTAAAGAAAATGGAGGACAAGGCTAAGTCTATGCAGACTGTTAAAGATTTTTTGCAGGTGCAACCTCCAAAGTTTAGTAGAAATTGGCCTGCTAAAGGATGGACGTACCCTTCTGATTCTCAGTCTAGGGGCAGATCTAGACGTGGTAGGGGCAGAGCTCAGAGTTCCTTCAGACCTAGAACATGGAGTTCGCCTGCACAGTCTGCAGGTGAGGGCAGGGGTCAGTCCTTTCGTAAACAGACCCAATGACCTGCATTTTCAGCTGCCAGATTCCTCTTGCCTGGCAGCTTCTTTGGGAGGAAAGTTAGCACTTTTCAAGCAAAATTGGCTTTTGGTCACCCAGGACAAATGGGTGTTGGACATTATAAACCGAGGCTACAAGTTTTATTTCCATACATTACCTCCTTTCAAAGGTATGCCAGACGTTCCTCCTCGACAAAGGATAGAGGCTCACAAACAGATTTCTTTACTTCTTCAAATAGGAGCTATACAGCCAGTTCCTCTGTCAGAAGTGGGCCTAGGATTTTATTCTCGCCTGTTTCTAGTTCCAAAGAAAAGGAACACATGGAGACCAATTTTGGATTTATCTATCCTCAACACTTACCTGGACATTCCAAAGTTCAAGATGCTGACGTTACAACAGCTTTTACCTCTGTTGGGAAAAGATCACTGGATGGTAACTCTGGATCTCAAAGAGGCTTATCTTCATGTTCCTATCAGGCCAAGTTGCAGGAGGTACCTGCGTTTTGAGCTGGAAATTTACATTATCAGTTCTCTGCATTGCCCTTTGGCTTATCTACTGCCCAGAGTGTTCACAAAGGTTCTGGCTCCAGTGATAGCCTTTTTCAGGTTAAGAGGAATTCAGATTTATCCTTATTTGGACGATTGCCTGATTATTGCTCAAGGGAAGGACGAACTTCTTCATCATCTACAGTATGTGATGGCAGTGTTAAGATGCCTAGGGTATTCTGTGAGCGAAACAACGTCCTGCCTAGTACCCTCTCAAGACATGTGCTTTCTGGGTGTGAGACTGAATACAGCTTCCCAGATGGCCTTTTGACCCCGGACAAACAAAGAAGCCTTTCTCTTTATTTCCATCAAATGTCTCTACAGTCCAGGCTGACTGCAAGGACAGTCCTTCAAGCCTTGGGGTTCATGGCATCTTGTATTCTGGTGCTTCCCAATGCCAAACTGCATATGAGGAAGCTTCAATGGTATCTCAAAAATGTATGGACACAACACTGCCAAGATCTAGACACTGTCATTCAGATAATACCTTGCATTCAGAAGGAATTTTTGTGGTGGGCTCAGGAATGTCACCTAAACAAGGGACTCTGTGACCCGACCAGAGGCGAGTCAGATTCTAACGACAGATGCCTCAGACAAGGCTTGGGGAGCACACCTCAATGGAAAATGGGTGCAAGACACGTGGCCTGTCAGACTTCAACATTTGCATATCAACTTGAAAGAGATGTTAGCGGTCCAGTTTGCATTAATGGCCTTCAAGGATTTACTTCATCCAGGGCAGGTGTTGATTCAAACAGACAACACAACTGTCATGTGGTACATCAACAAGCAAGGGGGAACCCATTCATACCCTCTTTGCAGGCAAGCGATGATTTTGTGGGAGACTGCTCTCAGTTTACAACTCAATCTTCAGGCAAGGTTTCTGCCAGGAACACAGAACTCATTAGCAGATTTGTTGAGCAGACAAATAGTGGATCCTCACGAGTGGAAATTGGATCCTCATGTATTCCAGCAGTTGACAGTGTTATGGGGGACTCCAGACATAGATCTGTTCGCTTCTCCACTAAATTACCAGTTGCCAAAGTTTTGCACAAAAAAGTTTCATCACACAGCTTGGAAGGTGGATGCTCTGTCATTCAGTTGGGGCAATCTTCATGTCTATGCCTTTCCACCTCTGCCTCTCCTTCCCAAGGTACTCTTGAAAGCCAGACAAGACAAGCCAGCCATGATTCTGATAGCACCGGATTGGCCTCGACAGCACTGGTACCCACTTCTGAGGAGTTTAGTGAGGGAGCCTCCATGGCCTGTACCTTTGATTCCACATCTTTTGTCTCAGGAGGGCAGTCACTTTCTCAATGTCAGGATTCAGTCTCTGCATCTAACAGCCTGGCATATTCTGTTCTAGAACCTGGAAGGTCTCACCTTCCACAACAAGTTTTGAATGTTATTTTGGAGGCCAGAAGGCCTAGTACCAGGAAAGTTTACGCGGATAAATGGAGGAGATTTTTTATTTGGAGCAAAGCAAAGGCATTTGATGTTTCCAAGCCTAATTTAAGTGCTTCTCTTCAATACCTTACTGAGTTATTGGACAAAGGTTTGTCTTTCTCCTCTATAAAGATTCATGCTGCAGCCATTTCTGCTCACTATGATTGTGATCCCCCTTTATTCTCTCATCCTGTGTTTAAGCAATTTCTTAGAGGGGCAAAGAACATAAGACCCCCACATAGAGCTCCTACTCCTGCTTGGGATCTCAATTTTGTGTTGGAAAAACTTACTCTACAACCTTTTGAGCCTGCAGCTACTGCTGAATTAAAGTATTTGTCATGGAAGACTGCTTTTTTGTTGGCCATTACTTCTGCAAGAAGGGTTTCTGAATTACAGGCCCTTATGGCAGTGGAGCCTTTCTTAAATTTTCATAAGGACAGGGTATCTTTGCGTACTAATCCTTCCTTTATGCCTAAAGTGGTTTCTAGTGTGGCTTTAAATCAAACTATTCATTTGCCTACTTTTTATGCAAACCCTCAAAATAAAGGGGAGAAGATTTTGCATACTTTGGATATTCACAGGCAGTTACGTTATTACTTGAGCAGAACCAAGGAGTTCAGACAGTCTCAGCAGTTGTTTGTTTCTTTTGCTTTGGGTTTTCAGGGTAAACCTGTGTCAAAACAAACTATTTCTAAATGGATTGGGAGTTGTATTTCTTTCTGTTATTCCCATCATGGTAAGGAGGTTCCGGCTGGAGTTAGACCTCATTCCACTAGGGCTACTGCCACTTCTACTGCCTTTCTAAGAGGGTAGCTACAAAAGATATTTTGGAAGCAGCTACTTGGAGTTCAGTACATACTTTTTCTAAACATTACCACCTTCCTCTTTATTCTAAATCTAGGGCTGGGTTTGCCACTGCAATATTACAGGGCATTTTAACAGCCCCTAATGCTTTATGATATTTCCATCCTCCCATTCCGTTGCTTTGGGATTCTACCCATAAGTAAGGACTGCAGCAATGTGAGATGAAGAACATAGTACAGTTTTGTACCTACCATAAATGTAGATGTTCAAGATCCACATTGCTGCAGTCCAATTACCCTCCCTCCTTCCCCACTGCTGTTTGTTATGGTTATATAGTTTGGGTGGCTGTTGTTGTTGGACATGCTTTTGGGAGGTATTCTGTTTTTGGCTGTGGCCTTTATGTTTAGGGCCTTCTGACATCTGGGGCAAGAAAAGACTGAGGATATGACGTCGGTCATGCGCTTTTATACCCTGACGCTCTGATGTCAGTTCTAGGCGCCCATGACCGACGTCAGCCTAATACTTTGGTATTCGGGCCGACCGAGGACAGCGGACTACCCATAAGTAAGGACTGCAGCAATGTGGATCTTCGAACATCTACATTTATGGTAGGTACAAAACTGTACTTTTGCCTCCCCCCAGAACTACCATTTGGACAAATTCTGCACAGACTCCCCACAAACAAGCTTGGAAAGTGGATGCTGTGTCCTTCAGCTGGAAAAATCTATTGGTTTATGCCTTTCCTCCTCTGTCTCTCCTTTCCAAAGTACTACTAAAGATCAAACAGGACAAACCAAGGATGATACTGATGCCACCAGACTGGCCACACCAACTCTGGTACCCCCGCTTGCGCATTGTCACAGCTAGCCCCATGGCACCTGCGTCAGATTCCTACCCTGATGTCACAGCAGGAGAGCCAAATTCTGCACCCCCAGCTTCAAACCCTGAACCTGGCATCCTGGCTAATTACCTAATCTCTCCGTTACCATCTCTCAGTAAACAAGTGTTGGATGTCATTTTGGAAGCCAGAAGGCCTAGTACTAGAAAATTTTATGCTGAAAAATGGAAAAGATTCTGTGCCTGGAACCAAACTCAAGGGGTGGCCACAGCAACGCCCAATTTACCTCAGATTCTTCAATACTTAACTGAGATGCTTCACAAGGGCCTTTCCTTTTCCTCCATCAAAATTCACACCTCAGCCATTTCAGCTCATTGCAACACAGAACCACCCCTCTTTTTTCACCCACTGCTCATGCAGTTCCTCAGAGGGGCCAAAAACTTAAGACCACCCAAGAGAGCCCCAACTCCAGCCTGAGACCTTAACTGTGTATTGGAAAAACTCACTCTTCCTCCTTTTGAGCCAGTTGCAAGTGCAGAGTTAAAATTCCTTTCTTGGAAAACATCTTTCCTTTTAGCAGTCACTTCAGCAAGAAGGGTATCTGAATTACAGGCCCTTATGGCAGTAGAGCCTTTCATCATCTTTCATGCGGACAGAGAGTCCCACAGGACCAATCCCTCCTTCATGCCCAAGGTGTACTATCCAGTGTGGCTCTTAATCCATTCATTTGCCAGCCTTTTTTTCTAATCCACAGAACAAAGGGGAACAGATACAGCACTCCTTAGATGTGCACAGACAACTTAGATTTTACTTGGACAGGACTAAACCTCAAAGGAAATCTGAACAACTGCTGGTGGCTTTTGCTGCAGGGGCAGAGGGGAATATTTCAAAGCAAACCATTTCTAAATGGATAGGCCATTGCATTTTCCTGCTGAAGTAAGATAGAAATTTTATATCTGCAGTAGCTGCTGGTTCAAAAGGAGGCAGGGTGAGTTTTTCCGGCACAAAATTGAGGTCCCATGCGGGAGTTGGTGAATGATCTGGGAGGCCTTAGATTTTTGGCCCCTCTAAAATACTGTTTAAGCAGAGGATGAGAAAAGAGGGGAGGCTCTGTGTTGTAATGAGCCGAGATGGCAGAGGCATGGATTTTTATTGAAGAAAAAAGATAGGCCCTTGTCAAGCATCTCGGTCAAATATTGTAAAATCTGAGCAATATTGGGCTTCGCTGTGTGTTTTCCTTGTGCTTGGTTTCAAGCACAGAATCTCTTCCATTTATCAGCATAAGATTTTCTAGTACTAGGCCTTCTGGCTTCCAAAATGACATCCATCACAGACTTACTGAGAGGTGGTGTTTGAATAATTAAATGATCAGCCATGCTGCAAGGTTCAGAGTTTGGAGCTGAGTGTGCAGAATTTGAGTGTTCTGCTGAGACAGTAGATGAGGTATTTGAGGCAAGTACCAAGGGGGAAGTTGAGACATATTCCTTAGAAGTGGGTACCAGTGTTAGCGAGGCCAGTCCGGAGCAACTAGGATTATTTTTGGTTTTTCCTGTCTGACTTTCAGTAAGACCTTGGAGAGAAGAGGCAGAGGGAGAAAGGCATAGACTGATAGGTTTTCCAAATGAAGGATAGGGCATCCACTTTCCATGCTTTTTTGTGATGACTTCTTGTGCAGATTTTGCCCAACTGATAATTTTGGGGAGAGGCAAATGAATCTGTGTCTGGGCTCCCCCATTTCTATGTTAATATGCTGAAGATTTGTGGATCCAGTTTCCATTCGTGCGGGTCCATAAGATTTCTGCTTAGGTAGTCTGCCAGAGTATTTTGTTTTCCTGGCAAGAATTGAGCTTGAAGATGTATTTGGTAAGTCAAACCTGTGTTCCACAATACCATGGCTAGTCTGCAAAGGGGGTAAGAATGTGTACCCCCCTGTTTATGTACCACATAACCGTGGTGTTGTCAATCTTTATCAGTAGTTGTCCTGGATGAAGTAAGAACTTGAAGGCTGTCAGAGCATTCTGAACAGCTAGCATCTCTTTCTGGTTGATATGCAGATGCATTTGTTTTGGGCTCTATTTGTCCTGAATGCATCTTCCCACCAGGTGGGCCCCCCAAGTATAGTCTGATGAGTCTGTAGTAAGGGTTTGGGTGGCAGGGGGTAGAGTGAATGACAGTCCCTTGTTTTGGTGACATGTCTCTGCCCACCAAAGAAACTCCTGTTGTAGGCAGGGAATGACAGGAATCATTGTTTCCAGACTGTGACAATGTTGGCTCCATAAACTTTTTAGGTACCATTCAAGTTTCCTCATATGCAGTCTCGCACATGGAATTAGTAGAATGCAGGATGCCATGAACCCCAAAGTCTGCAGAATTTGTCTTGCAGATAACTGGGTTTTTCTTGCCATTTGTTTGAAATATATTGTCAGTTGCCTTTGTTTGGCGTAACGTAAGCAATCTGGGCAATTGTATTCAAGCTTGCACCCAGGAATGTAATTATTTGAGAGGGTACCAGTTGGGATTTCTTTTCATTTATTGTGTACCCTAGGCATGTTAGAAGCCTTTTTTTACAAACGTCAGTCTGCTTGAATGAGACAGTCGTCCAGATAAGGATACATTTGTATGCTTCTTTGTCTGCAGAATGCAATTACTGGTGCCAGGCACTTTGTAAAGACTCTGGGCACAGTAGATAAGCCAAATGGCAGTGCAGAGAATTGGTAATGCAAAAAACCTGCCTTGAAGCAGAGGTATCTTCTGCATGATTCCCTTATTGGGATATGCAGGTATGCCACTTAAGTCTAGAGTCACTAACCAAGCATTCCTGCCCAGCATAGGCAGTAGCTGTTGTAAAGTCAGCATTTTGAATTTTGGAATGTCCAGGAACATGTTTAAAATCGATAAGTCCAGTGTTGGACACCAAGAATTGTCTTTTCTGGGTACCAGGAAAAGTATTGAATAAAAACCTTTTTCCTCTTCTGGTACTGTTTGAATAGCCCCCATATCCATGAGGGACATAACTTGTTTCTGAGCCTCTGCCCACTGATTTTGTGGGAGATCCGGCCATCAGTTTGGAATTGGCAAAGTATGGAAATTAAATCTGTACCCCTGGGATACTATGTTCAATATCCACTTGTCCTGGGTAATTAACTGCCAATTTTGAGCATGAAGTGCTAGTTTTCCCCCCAGGGAGGCTGCCAAAGATTAGTGCTTGGTGATGGTAGGAGAAAGTCATTGAGACTGCTTACTTGTAGGGTTGTGCTTAGTTTCCTCCAGATTTGGAGGTGGCGGCACCCCATTGCTTTGACCTGTAAGAACCCTGTGATTGGTATCTGGAGCCTTTTGAGTGCCTGGATTTGCCTTGAGTGGCTCTGTTGGACACAGGAAAGGACAAATTTTTAGTAGGCCAGTGCTTACTAAATCTGGGTGGCTGCACTTGCAAGATATTTTTTACAGTTTGCATAGATTTAGCTTTGTCTTCCATTTACTTTAAAACCTCTTCTGCCTTGTTACCAAACAGAGTATCCTGCTGCAAGGGAGCATCCAACAATTTAGCTTTAACATGATCAGGCAGATTTTGCTCCTTGAGCCAGGCATGCCTTCTAATCACAGATCCAGTAACTGCGGCCCTGCAAGAGGCCTCCAAGGAATCAAAACCACATTGCAAAGTATGCTTTCCAACCTGTTCTGCTGAATTAAATAATTCCTGTAACTCTTTATTTTCCACACAATCAGAAATCAACATAATTTTCTGTTTCAGTAAACCCATAACATGCTGTTGATATTTAAGCATATGAAACTGGCAATTTAAGGTTCTGATAGCCAAAGTAGCAGACGTATAAACCTTCTTTCCCCATCTATCCAGCGCCCTGGAATCTCTATCAGAGAGGATAGGATTTTTGGCTGTAGAGGCTTTTACACCCTTGGGACCCTGAGAAATAGTCTCTGGATTAGCAGCAGAATTTTTTAATAAAAATTTGTGGGAGTCAGGAACCCTGTAATATCTGTCTGGCTTATTAGGAGCTGGAGGTAGGGAATCAGGAGCCATGTTTGTTTCCGAAAACACATCATCAACAATGTCTAAGACCGGAGGTATAGCCAAAGACCTATGCTGAGGAAGAAGGAAATCCCTAAGCCTCTTTTGATTCAGAGAAGTCCTGACTGTCCCAGTGAAAATGTTCCTTTAAAGTATGCAAAGTCTCTCCAAAAGAGTAATCCTCAGGAGGAGATGCAGATGGGGATGGATTCCTCTGCATCAGAATCCTCATAGGGTGGAATAGAAAATTCCTGATCAGAAGAGGAATCAGAAGAAATGGAAACCTGATCTGAAGATTCATAATCAGTGCCTTGCCTAGGCCTCTTAGCGGGGGGGGGGGGTTGGGAGCCCCTGATCAAGGTAATTAAGTCCTCAGCCATTTTGATCATCTGATGTTGTGGTCCAATCTCGCCTACATTCTTACTCACGGGTTCGGAGCCGAACATCGGCTCTGACTCGGCCAACTTACTATTCTAGCATGAAGTCTCTAATTGCTGGGCTAACCTGGTATCCCATATTGCTCCATAGCCCCAGATCTCGTTTGCCGCTCGTGTAGCTAGGACGTGGTCTCACTTGGCTGTGGCTAAGTAGCTTTAAAACTTCTTTTTTCTCACTGAAAATTGTGTTTTTTTCCTCACAAAAGCTATTTTAATAGCTAATTGTTCTTGTTGTTTAGTGTGTGTTGATGTGGTACCTGAACAAGCAAGGGGGAACCAGATCTTACCCCCTATGCAGAGAGGCCATGCGACTGTGGCAGTGGGCAGTGTCTTCCCGACGGTTCCTAGTGGCAATGCACATTCCGGGGAAGCCCACTGTGATAGCAGGCAAGCTAAGCAGATCTATTCTGATGCCTTACGAGTGGTCCCTGAACCGCCGAGTTGCATAACAGATTTTCAACAGGTGGGGTCAGCCTTACTGCGACCTTTTTGCCAATCCCCACAATGCCAAGTGCAGCAACTACTTCACTCTGATCCCCCCACAGGGAGAGTCACCCAGGGACGCTCTAGTCTACGATTGGCCTCCCGGTCTGCTCTATGCTTTCCCTCCGTTTCCTCCGCTACCAAGAGTGATTCAGAAAGCCATTTCCTCAGGAAGCAAGATGATTCTAATTGCCCCACACTGCCGCCAAGTCTGGTTCTCCTTTCTTCATCAGTATGCAGTGGACAGTCCTTGGACTCTGGACCCAGCACCAGACCTACTGACACATGTCGGGACAGTCCCATCCCTCCCTGTGGACCCTCAGGTTGACAGCCTGGCTACTCCACTTCCATCTTAAGTCAGACTTCATCGTTTTTCACCTTAGGTAGTACACATTTTATCTTCTCATAAATCTTCTACCAGGAAGATTTACTCCAGCAAGTGGAAAAGATTTTCAATTTGGGCTCAGGCTAAGGGACTAGATCCTTTCACAGCCCCCCATCCCTGCTGTCTTAGATTTTTTTATCCACACTTTTTCAGCAGGGTTCTGCTCCTGCAACCGTTAAGGTCCAGCTGGCCGCTATTTCTAATTTTCATACCTCTTATGAACCTTCTCTCATGGCTCATAAACTATGTAAGGCCTTTTTGAGGGGCACCTTGTTGCTACGGCCTCCTGTGTCAGAACCCTTCATGCCATGGGATTTAAATTTTGTTTTATAGGCCCTGACTTCATCACCTTTTGAACCAGCTGCCACCTGTGAATTAAAATTTCTGTCTTGGAAGACTGCATTCTTAATAGCTATCACATCAGCCAGACAGGTGTCGGAGATTCAAGCATTGTCCATCAAATCCCCGTATTTAATCTTTCATAAGGACAGGGTTTCCTTGAGACCTAATCCGTCCTTTCTTCCGAAAGTAACCTCTGCCATTAATCTCAATCAGTCCATTGAGCTGCCAGTTTTCTTCCCTCAATTTTCCAACAAGGTGGAGTTTAAGTTTCATCAGTTGGACGTACACAGGCAGCTTCGATTTTACTTACACAGGACAAAACAACTTTGTAAGTCTGACCAACTGTTTGTGTCCTTTTCAGAAAGTAGAACAGGTTCCCCTATTTCTAAGATTACAATTTCCAGATGGATTTTTGATTGCATCTCCTATGTCTGTTCGTCAGCAGGCAGAAAGTTACCGTTCCCCGTCAAGGCTCACTCCACCAGGGCTGTTTCCACTTCAGTAGCTTATCATTCCAGGTCATCTTTGGATGAAATTTGTGCTGCGGCCACGTGGGCTTCTCCCCACACCTTCATTACTCATTACAAATTAGACGTGGCTTCTAGGGGCCGGGCTTCCTTTGGTTCCATTGTTCTCAGGAGCATCTTCCATTGAGCCTCCTAGGATAGAGGTGCTGGGGACGCTGTCCCGTGAGTAAGAATGTAGGCGAGATTGGACCACATAACATCTAGAAGTTATGTACTCACCATAACGTTCGATGTTTGTGGTCCATCTCGCCTCACATTCTTACGTTCCCTCCCACCTGTCCCCCCTCCTGGAGGATTTGGAGGCGACATTTGTCTTCAGTACCCTTCGGTATTGGTTGTTTTTTCTTTGCTACCCTGGATAGTGTTCTACCTTACTGAACTGTGGTTGTGCATGAGGTGTGACTATGGGTTGCTGCAAACTAGATCTGGGGCTATGGAGCGGTGCAACATCGGATACCAGTTTAGCCCAGCCAATTAGAGACTTCATGCTAGAATAATAAGTTGGTCGAGTCGGAGCCGATGTTCGGCTCCGAACCCGTGAGTAAGAATGTGAGGCAAGATGGACCACATACATCGAACGTTATGGTGAGTACATAACTTCTAGTTTTTTAGGCATAGGGGCCTGAGCACTTGGTTCATGCGTTAGTTTTTTAGACACAGATATTTTTGACCTTGTTTTTGAGGCTGGCATCGGTTTAATATAAAAATGTTGAGGCCTAAAAGCACTCTTAGAAGCCGGTGCCTGCGCAGCGGCTCCGGACCCATCCACTGGAGAGACATCCACGGGTTCAATACTCTTGAGAATCTCGCGGCATAACGGACTCCGAATGGGTCTCAGTAGAGGCCTGCGACTCAAAAGTAGCGGGTATCAGGGGCTGCAAAAGTGCCTCACTGAGTACTGGCGACTGGCTTAGGAGAAGCTTCGTCTGTTTTAGACCTCAACGGTCTGTCTTTTTCTTTGCGTTTTTTTGTGAACTCCGGTAGTCTGATTGCTAACTGACGACATTTCAGGATAATTAAATCTTGATCCAAAATTTTTACAAGCAAGACTATACCGACGCTTAATAGTGCGTTGGTTAAATCTAGCACAAAACCCGACAGCAAGGCACGTTATGATCTGGGCCTAGGCAAGGAATACAGTACAAATGAAAATCCTTATGAGATATTTGCTTCCCACAAGTAATGCAATTATTAACTTTTACTGACATCAGTAAGGAGCAAGAAAAAGTTTCCCCAATCAATGGGGTACATGACTTTAGTTTGAAGACTTCGGTTCTGAAACTCAAATGTGAAAATTTCAGGAGTTTGCCGACCGGCACTTGCGAACTGCTTCTGCTTCGGGCACCGTGTGGCAAGAAAGACTAGATAAAATGGTGTCTGCTGCATGTTTTATACCCCTAACGACCTGACGTCATGGAAGAGGAGACAGCAACCGACGCAGGACTCAAGACTTTGTTATTCAGGCCGACTGAGGGCAACCTGCCAGCAGATTACCCCGATGTAATGACTGCAACAGTGAAACACGAAGAACATCATTCAAATTTACCCTTACTTGGATGATTGTCTTATTCAGGCAAATTCTCCAGAGCAACTTCTAAAGGATTTGGACTTTGTAAAGAACCTTCTCACCTCTTTGGGCTACACCATCAATGAAAAGAAGTCAAAATTGGTACCCACCAGGAAGATTGTATTCCTAGGAGCGAGCCTTAGCACAGCCTCCCAGATGGTATTCCTCCCTCAAGAGAAGCAAATGGATCTTTCAAATTACTTTAAAAATTTGGCAAGCATGACCCAGCTCTCTGCAAGGCAATTCCTGCAAGCCCTGGGATTCGTGGCTTCATGTATTCTGATGATTCCATATGCCAGACTACATATGAGGAAAATACAATGGTACCTCCAAAAGTCTTTGGTGTCAACGCACTCAGGATTTAAACTTAATACTTCCTCTGATTCCCTGCCTGCAGACGAAGTTCCTTTGGTGGGTGAAGACCTGTGCACATAACAAAGGCCTGCCTTTTCTGTCCACCTCCTGACAGCCAGCCTCTCACCACAGATGCCTCTGACTATGCTTGGGGAGCACATCTAAAGGGCAGATGCATTCAGGGGAGTTGGAACTCTCAACAGGTTCATTTGCACATAAATCTGAAGGAATTGATGGCAGTCCAGCATGTCTTAATGGCTTTCAAACATTTTCTCTCTCCTGGTACTCTTCTGGTCTGGACAGACACCACAATCCTGTGGTACTTCAACAAGCAGGGAGGGGCACACTTACCCCCTGTGCAGACAAAGCATGATACTATGGTCCATAGCAGCTTCCATGGGCATTCATCTGACAGCTCAGTTTCTTCCAGGAAGGCTCAACACATTGGCAGACTGGTTGAGATGGCAGGTCCAGGATTCTCACGAGTGGCAACTAAACAAAACCATCTTCTATCGCATCATTCAGCATTGGGGCACTCCCCAGGTGGATCTCTTCTCATCTCCAACCAACCACCCTCTTCCAACCTTTTGCACCAGGGATCATCACAACAAAGCTTGGAAGGTGGATGTTCTGTCCTTCCCCTGGACACAGCTCTCGATCTGTGCATTCCCTTCTCTGCCTTTTCCCAGAGTGCTGTTAAAGATAAGGGACGAAAAACCAAGGGCCGTCATCATAACTCCATACTGGCCCAGACAACATTGGTGTTTACTATTTCGCAGTCTCTCCCAGTCTCAGCCTTGGCATCTTCCTCTGATACCAGATCTCTTTGTTCGGGGGGGTTCTGCATACTCATCTTCAGACTCTGCATTTGGCATCTTGGCTCATAATTTAAACCTTTCCCAACAAGTGGTTGAGGTCCTTCTGAGGCCAGGAGGCCTAGCACTAGGAAATCGTACGCAGATAAGTGGAAACGATTCTCCATTTGGATGCAGACTAGAGGGGAAGACCCTTCTCAACCTACTCTTCCTCTTATTCTTGACTATCTGGCAGGCTTGCTTAATGGTGGACTTTCCTTTTCTTCTATCAAAATCCATGCTTCATCAATTTCTGCTCATTGTTCCTTTGAGCATCCCATTTTCTCTCATCCCTTGATGAAATGGTTCCTCAGGGGAACTAGCACTTTAAAGCCTCACAGAAGGGCACCTACTCCTGCTTGGGATCTCAATTTTGTACTTGAGAAAGTTACTCTGCCTCCTTTTGAACCAGCTGCCTCAGCAGACCTGAAGTTTTTCTCCTGGAAAACTGCCTTTCTTTTGGCTATTACTTCAGCTAGGAGAGTTTCTGAGCTGCAGGCCTTAATGGCATTAGAGCCTTTTATCTTCCATGTGAATCGGGTTTCTCTTCAAACTAATCCCTCCTTTATGCCTAGGGTGGTTTGTAGCCTGACTCTTAACCAGTCTATCCACCTGCCTACCTTCTTTCCTAATCCTCAGAATAAAGGGGAAAGGTTACTGCATTCCCTGGATGTGCATAGACAGCTTAGATTTTCCCTGGACAGGACTAAAACTTTTTGAAAATCGGATCAGTTGTTGGTCAGTTTTGCTCCTGGAGCTCAGGGCAAAGCTATTTCTAAACAGGCCATTTCAAAGTGGATTGCTCATCGTATTCACTTCTGTTACTTACAGCATGGCAAGGTTCCTCCTCAGAGTATTAGGACCCATTCTACTAGGGCGACCTGTACCTCAGCAGCTTTTTTAAGAGATGTACCTGCTAGGGACATACTGGAAGCAGCTACATGGACTTCTGTCCACACTTTCACTAAACATTACAATTTATCCTTGTTTTCCAAGTCCAGGGCTGGTTTTGCCACTGCAGTGTTGCAGGGCATCCTTACCAACCCTTAACCAGTGGGTGTTCCTCCTCCCCTTTGTTTTTTTCCTGGGCTTTGGGAATCAACCCATTTTGAAAGGACTGCAACAGTGAAACATGATGAACATAGTACAGTTGTGTACACTTAACATAAATGTAGATGTTCGAGTGTATTCACTGTTGCAGTCCTGGTTTCCCCCCCTTCCATCCCCCCTGTTTTCCTAGGGGCACAGACTGGATTTTTTTCCTGGTTTAACCTTTTTTGGTGGGCTCCTGACAGTTAAGGCAAGAAAAACTGAGGAAATGGCATCGGCTGCCGCCTTTTGTACCTGACGTCAGGCCTAAACCAAAGGCAGCTGACGTCATATACCAAGGAGTTTGGTATTCTGGCCGACTGTGGGCTACCGGGAGCCGGATAACCCGTTCTGTAAGGACTGCAGCAGTGAATACACTCGAACATCTACATTTATGGTAAGTGTACACAGCTGTACTTTTCTAGTAGCTCCCAGTTGGACTACCCAAGTGCTGTTTACATTGCTGTCTCTTTTCTTCAGATGGTGGCTCAGTCTCATTACTTTGTCTAATTTTAAACCCATTTATGAAACCTCAGCCAGACCTTGTTGCATTCAGTGTCTAGGTTTTGCTTCAAGTTTTGACTATACTATGAAGTTACAGTTTCACCAATGTTGGAGAAGTAATGACTTTGTCAGAAATATTCTGCAAGGAAAAATGTACAAGAAAAAGTAGAAATATTTTGTACAGTGGGTTGCTGAGAAGGTGTACAACCCCAGCAGGTACCTCTGAAGCATGGCCTGCATTACTTGACAGTAAAGTTTTTTTTTTTTTTTAAGGTCTTTAGCTGTTTCTCCATTAAAGTATGTATTTGAGCATTTGTCTTCCCTAACAGTTGCTAAAGTAAAGCCCCTTTTTTGAAAGTGCCTCAACTGTTACTCCATTAAAGTACATACTTTGAGCTTTTACTTGAGAACGTTTGTCTTCCCTGTGAGCAACTAAAGTAAGCAAAACAGAGAAGCCTTTTGAAACACCCTGAGGAAGCTGTGCTTCCACGGGACATGTACTTCATCTTGATGACGTTAGCCAAAGCCCCTCTGAGCCAGTTTCCACCACCCATTGCACATGCCTGTCCTGGAAAAAGTTTTTCTGGCACTATATCATCCACTGTGCAAATTTCACAACTTCAAAGCTGTTTAGTGAAACGATTATTTTATTTCACTAGGAAAGGGTGACTCTTCAAAGGAACCAGACCTTTATATCCAGTGTAGCTACCAAGACCAGTTTAAACTAGGCCACCAAACCTCTGTTTTTTTTTTTCCCCACAACTGCCAGAAAGAGTACATTTGACACTGCACTGAAGAATAAAGGATACTCTGTTTCGACATTAGTACTGATAAGGATATCAAGAAAACAATAGCTGTGTGTTCTCTGCCATATAGAGGAAGGAAAATTGTGCTGGACATATGTGGACTTTGGTCTGTATGCAGTTATTACATCTTGGTGGTTCATGACTTACCAGCCTCGTTGAAAGTTGTTTACATGAGGGCCATGACTTTGTTGGCTGCCCTCCTCACAAATGCTTTGCTTGACAATACATACACAGTAGACACTACTTGGTGTAATCCGAACTGTTGCCAAACACTGCGCACTAAGTTTTGCTTCCAGGGCAGTTTCTTCCCTTAGGTCTACTGTGGTCAAAGGAATGTTTGCATACCTAGGCCTACAGTGGTGGGTAGATGGAGGCTTTGTCCTGCAGGTTCTGTCAGATGGGCCATTTCTTACCAGACACAAGTTAATGCAGTTCTTACAGCCATAGTGTTACATATGTCCATTTTTAATTCCTGTCCCTTGTCCACCCTCACATATCTGGAGCACTTATCCAATTTGCTTTCCTTTTATTACGCGCAGCAGGCACTAACTAGCACCTATCTTCCTGACTATTTTTCTTTTTTACTTTGGGTGACAGCGTCATGTGTCTTGTGCCAGTAAATCAGCAGGGCTTGAACAATGAGAAGTGAGCAGCAGCTTTTTGAGCAAGGATATGGAGCAGATCTCTTTCCAAGTGCTGAGTGATCCTAATATCTGAGACAGATAGTTTTGCAGATTATCAAACATGAACCCAGATCTTGACAGATCTAGCATTATTGAAAAAGCAGAAGTGTCATTTACAAAAACAGTAGGTGGTCTAGGAGATATCACTGTAACAGTAAAGCGCCATCATTCCATTCCCTTTTTCTGCAAGATTTTCTTAACTTTGTGTAATTACTTACCAAAAGCTTGAGAAGTTGTTTTTTTGTTACATTTACTGAATGCTTCATTTGTAAAAGAGTGTATTAGGTATTGGTGGGCTTTCCAGTTTTCTTTTTGTATTTTGGTACCTAGCTTGATAATCCTTTTACTGTTTCTGTTGCAAGACCAAAGTAACATCTGATGCCCTCCTATTCTCATGTTGCAGTAGTCATAACCTTAGGGATGTTGCAGCCTGCAGCACCGGACATCCAGCCAGTATACTGAAGTCTTTTCTTTCAGGGCTATGTGCGATGTAGAATGCAGGAGCCATAAACTGACATCTGCTGTAACTGTGACATCTGCATGTACCCAACTCAGAATTTTTCTGCCACAGTGAGACTGAGACATCCATCCGCCAGTTAAGCATTAGTGTTCGCTTGGCATCGTCCATCTGATTTCAATGAATGTTCTCCGGCTGTCCTCTCAGAGATAAGTACCCTTGTGGGAATTTCTTTGCTTATTTGCTTTTTGTCAAACCTTTATGTCTTCCACTAAGGGAAAGTGTGCTTATGGTAGGCAAATCCCTTATAAGGACACACATGAGCAGTGTTTATTTTGTCTGGGGGAGGCTCAAGATTACAAGGGCTTGTAAGATCTGTCAATCCTTTGTTCCAAAAATCCTAAGAAGCTGTCTAGCAGCATTAAAACTTTTAGAAAACCAGTGCCTCCGACGTTTGGCATATGGAATGGATAGTGGAGCATGCTCTTCCGACGTGCCGCCTAAGGAGGAGGCCAAGAAAGTTAGGCCTGACGCCTTGGCTGCACCTCAGTCATCTGGTGTTATCGTCATGGCGATTATCAGCCCAGGATTGCTCTGGACGCCAGGTACTGAGCAGCAACCGGGAACCAAATCAGAAGCCAGCTCTCCAAATACCCAGACTACATCTGCTGAGGTTTTTCAACTATCAGACCCTGATGGTGAGGGGGAACCACGGCTCATTGTTTCAGAGGGTCTTATTTCTACTACACTCTTGGCAACCACTATGTCGGCTCCTAGACCCACTTCTGCTCCCTCATCTCATTAAAAAGGAAACAAAAGCAGAAGCACACTTAAAAAGACCCTACTACTCCCTGGGAGACCTTTTCCCAAACTCTGTTCAAGGCTTTTCAGGCTCTGCAGACCCAGAACCCACAGGCAGCCCTACTTGT
Source organism: Protopterus annectens (assembly GCF_019279795.1). Taxonomy (NCBI): domain Eukaryota; kingdom Metazoa; phylum Chordata; order Ceratodontiformes; family Protopteridae; genus Protopterus; species Protopterus annectens. The sequence goes on along the minus strand of NC_056728.1, from coordinate 1,408,550,897 downwards.
TGCCCCTGAAGAACTCTCTGAGGAGGCGTCTTCCTCTTAAATGATTCTTTAACTTATTGCTCTTAGCTGGATTTGTCCAAAGACTTTGTTACCCCAGAAAAAGAGGAATATCTCGCTCCTGATTCCCCTAGCGAAGATTTTTCCTTTGGGGATACCATTTCCCTACTCTTGACATCATTTCAAATCGGAACTATCAAATGTCTCGGACAAAAAAGAGATACTTTGAGCACTTGCAGATGAAGCAGCCCTCACCATCTGGCCCCCTTTCTTTCCTCTCAAAGCCCAGAGTCGCAGCCTCCTGCTTCTAAGTGGCCAGACAGATTTTGTAAAATGTCCGCTCAGGAGCAGTACCTTTTCAAAAATCCTCCAGCAGATCCTGCAGTGATTGCAGTGTCACTAGATAAGTCCTCTGGGCAACTTCCTTCCCTTTTCCCTACAGATAAAGACAGTAAACTTATGGTCAGGTTGGGGAAGAAAGCTTATACTACTACCACTTTGGCTATCAGGGCTATTAATTATCAGATACACATGGCAAAGTTTGCCTTAGATTCCCTTACCAAGGCCTGTAATCTTCTGTCAAAGGTTCCAGAATCTCCTGTTAAGGACTCAAGTGCCCTAATATCAGTCTGTCAAGTGACCAGACACTCCAAGTGCAGCTGTAATGCTGTAGAAGCTTCTAAGTCAGCTGCTTCAGGTTCTGTGTTAAGAAGATTTTTATGGCTGAGACTTCACCCCTTACCTTTGGATGTTCAAGCTAAGTTGCTAGATGCATCTTTGGACAACAAAGCCCTATATGGAGCTGCCTCTGCAGAGCTACTTAAGCCTCTACAGGAAAAAGATAAAGACTTTCAACATTTAAAACATCTACTAGTCTCACCTGTTCCCAGATTTCATAGAAATTACCCTCAAAAGCGTAGCTTTGTCAAGAGATGGTCCTCTCACCCCTCTGCTACTCAGTCCAGGGGACACAGACATACCACAAAACAATCTGCTCCAAGGTGTTCAACCACCTTCTTTCAGAGGCAGCCAGACACAGGCAGAGCTCCTCCACTGTGACTCCTCCTTTAACCAGCTCCACCTCCCCTACACTATCCCTACGTCTTACTGTATCCCTACCCTCTTGGCAGATAATCACCTCAGACAAGTGGATGCTTTCCATCATCGAGAGGGGATACTTTATGACCTGGTTGGCTACCCCTCCCGTAAGGGGATGCCACAGCCCCCTCAAAATCGGCTCCCAGTGCTCCCACCTCTCCTCAGCCTACTTTTATCTCAGGGTACTATAGAACCAGTACCAGAGGATCAGTTAGCCAAAGGATTTTATTTAAGGATGTTCCTGGTCCCAAGAAAAATGGTCTTGGGAGACCCATCCTCGACTTATCCCACCTCATTCTCTTCCTCAAAGTGCTTACCTTCACAATGCTAACTTTACAGCACCTCTTTCACCTCATACCTCAGCAAGCCTTCATGGTCTCCCTGGATCTGAAGGATGCTTACCTACATATCCCCATCTTTCCCCCTTAAGATATTTGTGTTTCTCTGTGGGTTCTTCTCATTTTCAGTTTTCTGCCTTACCCTTTGGCTCTACACAGCGCTAAGAGTCTTCACAAAGTGCCTAGCCCCAGCCGTTGCCCACTGCAGACTGCAGGGCGTACAAATTTATCCCTACTTGGATGATCTTATTTTGCACCAGGATCCATTCATCCTCTCCCAACACTTGGACATGGTGTGCAGGTTTCTACAGAGTCTAGGCTTCACATTAAATGGCCCAAATTCTCAAATGAGTCCGTCCAAAGACCTAGTCTTCCTGGGGTGCAGGATCAGGGCAGACCTGATGTCAGTCTTTGTCCAGCCACAGAAAATAAAGATGTTCTGTAGTTCTATCTCGCCTTCATTCTTACATATGGGTTCAGAGCCGATCCTTGGCTCCGACTCGGCCGATTACAAAGCTCAAAGTCTCTTACTTGGCTCGTGGCAAGGTAGGTATCCCAAAGTGCAGTAGTAAGAACCCCCAGATCTTGTTTGCTGCTGACTATAAAAGTGATAGAAAGGTTATCGACAAGGAACAACAAAGATGAAAGGTCTCCACCCTACCAAAGGCAATACTGTCCTGTCTCCAGATCCTCCAAGGATAGATGGACGGGGGTAGGAGGGTGGGTTCGTAAGAATGAAGGGGCGAGATGGACTACAAACATGGAACGTTATGGTGAGTACATAACTTCTTTATGTTCTGTAGTCCTATCTCGCCTTCATTCTTACATATGGGACAGCGTCCCTAGCACCATTTTCTCAGGTGGCTCACGGGACTATACTCCTAAGAACCATGGAACCAAAGGAGGCTCTACCCCTTGAGGTCAAATCCAATTTGTAATGAGTAATAAAGGTATGAGGGTTAGCCCAAGTTGCTGCTGCACAAATACTGTCAGTTGGAACTCTGGCTTGAAAGGCAGCAGATGTGGATAGGGATCTGGTGGAATGAGCCTTAATTTTAAACAGAAGGTTCTTTCCATTGGAAGAGTAGATAAAAGATGCAGCTGGAAATCCAATTAGTTACTTTAGAGACTGGCAGACCTATCCTAGTTTCAGAAAAGGATACAAACAATTGGTCTGATTTTCTAAGTTCCTTTGTTCTATGCAAGTAGAACCATAACTGTCTGTGAACATCAAGTTGATGACATTTATATTCTGCACTGTTTGAATGATTAGGAAAAAATACAGTTCAGTAGTTTAGTTCAAATTAGACTGAGAGCAAACTTTGGGGATGAAGGAAGGGTTTGTATGAAGGGAAACTCTGTCTCTATGAAAAGTCAAGTAAGGAGGTTTGACTGACAGTGCTTGCAACTCTGACACCCTTCTAGCGGATGTAAAAGCTACTGGAAAAATGATCTTCCAAGAGAGAAACTTCAGTTCACAAGAATGTGCAGGTTCAAAAGGCAGGGAAGTAAGTTTGGACAGAATGAAATTTAGATCCCTAGGAGATGCAGGTTCCTGAAAGGGAGTTCTTAGCAAGGTAGTGCATTTAAGGAAAGCTTTACACAATCTGTGAGCCATCAGATCAGGCTCATGTTGTCCCAGATTGGATATCGCTGCCAGTTGAACTTTAATTGTAGCAGCAGCTGATCCCTGATGGAAGAGTTAGGTCACGTTATGGTGAGTACATAATTTTTTTCTTCCTCAGTTCTTCCACTCCCTGCTAATCTCTAGCATCCATCACAGCAAGGGAATTTCTCAAGATACTAGATACATGGCTTCCTTGACTCCCATGATCCCTCTTGCCAAAATGCATGAGGAAGTTTGAGTGGGTCTTGAGAAACTCTTGGAGCAAACACTCACATCCCTTGGAAACAAAACTTCCCATTCATCCATGCTTAATGAAAGAACTCTAATGGTGGATTCCCACCATTTCCCTGAATCAAAGGATACCACGGCAGGTCCCCCCAACCCAAACAGCATCTGTACACAGACACGTCAAATTTAGGTTGGGGAGCCATCCTTCACCATGCCAACAACTGGCACAAAATTCAGGGTGTGTGGTCTATTCAGGAAAGGAAAGACCACATCAACCTGAGAGAACTAAAGGCCCTATCTTTGGGCATTCAGGCCTTTCAACAGATCCTTCTGCCAGGCAACCCTGCAGGTCATCACAGGCAACGTGACTGTCTTGTGGTACATAAGCAAGGAGGAACGAAGTCTTACCCCCTCTGCAGTGTGGCAATAAAGATTTGGTCCCTGGCAGCAGATATTTATATTCACTTGCAGGCAATCTACATCCCATCAGAAGAAAATGGGATAGCAGGATGCCCTGAGCAGATTATTATCACCCTCCCACGAATGGATGCTCCACAGGGAGGTATTTCTGGATCTGATTTACAGGTGGGGTATTCCTCAGGCAGATCTGTTTGCCTCCTCCCAGAACAGATGCCCGTCTCCTGCTCAAGGCTCCCTCATCCACAGACTTGGAAAGTGGATGCCTTCTCCTTTTCATGGGAAGGAATGTTCCTTTATGCCTTCCCTCCATTTCCTCTGATTCACAAAGTCCTAAAAATACAGAAGGACAAACCAAACATCCTGTTGGTGCCTCCCTTCTGGCCAAGACAGCTTGCGTTTCCCCTTCTCAACCTTTTAGCCAAGGGCAGTCACCACAGGTTACCTCACCGCTTTGACCTACTCACACAAAACAGGGGATCCCTGATTCACCCCCACCTACTCAATCTTAAACTGACAATGTGGGTGATAGAGTTCTGATCCCCTTCAGGCACCTATACTCGGAGGACATACTCACTGTCCCTCAGGAGGCCATTAAAAGTTACTTATCACAGTTGAAAAGATCTCCCCATGGTGCCTCAAGAAACAGGACCTTTGTAGTTTTGTACCACTGGTCCTTTCCTACCTGTGTGAGTTACTACATTTGGGGTTGACCTATTCTTCAGTAAAAGTACACCTGTCTGCCATTTCTGCTTGCCTTCCATTGACTCCTCCCTTGGCTTTCAGACTGGAATTCAAGTGGTTTCTGAAAGAGGTCCTCCATATAAGACTTCCCTGTAATCCTATTCCCCTTGGGACCTCAACTTTTGTGCTGGAGAAGCTTACATTGGCACCTTTTGAGTCAGCCCACTCCTCCTCCCTTAAATTCTGCACATGAAAAACAGTTTTATTACTGGCCCTTACTTCTGCCAGGAGGGTCTCAGAGATCAAAGCCCTTATGGCTTCTTCTCCCTACCTTATTTTTTATAAAGATAGGGTTAGTCTCAGAACTAACCCTTCTTTCATACCTAAAGTAGTCAACGAAATTTCCTTAAACCACACCATTAATCTACCTGTGTTTTTACCTGCATCCAGAGAGCTCCTCAGAAAGTGTCTTGCATTCCCTGGATGTTCACAGGCAACTGAGGTTCTGCGTAGATAAGACAAAATCTGTCAGTCTGACTAGCTTTTTGTCTCATTCCATACTAGAGCCTTTGGCAAAGCAATGTTTAAACACACCATTGCCTCTTGGATTTCTAAGGCAATATCCTTTTGCAACTCCTTTCATGGAACGCAACTAACTTCACCTGTCAAGACCTGTTCCACTAGAGCAGCTTCCTCTTCAGCAGCCTTTTTCAAGGGAATTGATTATGCCTCTCTCCTAGAGGCTACAACTCGGTCCTCTGTACACACCTTTACCAAACATTACAAATTCGATCTGATCTCCAGGGCTAGAGCAGGGTTTGCTAGGTGTATCATTTAGGGTCTCATTGTCTGTTTCCCTTCCTACCCATCATGCATCTTCGTACAGTACAGTGATACTCTCCCTATGGTTATGAATACTGCAACATGAAAACAGGACATAGAATAGTTGTGTAAGAACTTAACATAACCATAGATGTTGTTCTCTTCCATGTTGCAGTATTCATTCCCACCCACCACCACTCTCTCTTCCTTTCTTGATTGGTCATTTTCATAGCACTACTGGGGGTGTGCTTGGGATACTGAAGCTTTGGCTCTTTCCTACTGTTGTTGGGGTTTCTCTCTCTCTCTTTGCGGCAGCCAGTTTCTGAGTAGGGTATTTGCAGACGTCACAGTTCTACTGCCAATCATTAGCGGACTGGAGTTCCGCTGTGGCAACCCCTAACTGGGAAAAGCCGAAAGACACAACACAACAACAGTTATAGCTGACGTCAGTTTATGGCTCTTGCGTTCTACGTCACATGTACCCTTAAAAGAAAGACTTTGGTATACTGGCCGGATGTCCGGTGCTGCAGGCAGCAACTGCCCTACGGTTATGAATACTGCAACATGGAAGAGAAGGACATGTATGGTTATTGTAAGTTCTTACACAGCTATTCTCTATGCTTACAGATTGTCAAAGTTAATTGTTTAACGTTAATGGTTTTCATAATTTCATAATAATTTATTTTCTTAATGGTCGGTGCTTTATTTTTTGTTTAGATAGTAAAATATTTTTAAGTCCAAGATTATTACAGAGTACATTTCTTGCATTTCTTTCATACTGGCAGTTCATTTCATTGGTGGCATTTTGCACCTTTCTTTTCTATCAGGTGGAGACTGTTTTAGTAAATTTTAGTATTTTTGTCTTGGCACTCTGCAGTTTCTCAGCACATCTACTATATTAAATTTCAGTAAGGGTCTTTATTATGAGTGTGAGCAAAACAATAAACCTAAAAATTAAATGCAAGAAGGAAGTAAATGTTCGGTTCTGCATTGCTTTTATTATTTTAGTATGTGTTGCATGTGTTTCCTACTGATGTTGGATAGTGGGTGCTAGATATGGGCCACTGAGGCCCTTGGTAGAGCCTTCCATCAGGGGACAGACTCATGCACTGCAGGAGTGTAGTCTTTGCTCACTTTTACATTACTAATAGACTTACTTAACCATGTTGAATATGAGAGAGTGATGAATCAGAAATTTGTGGAAGCCATGTAGCCAGTAATTGAAATAGGAAATTTGAATGGTCTGAACTTTAGGATTTCCAGATGAGCTCTTCATGTTTCCACCATTCCAGAACAGCCCTCCCCAGTTTCAGATCTGACTCTGGAACTAATTGCTTATGCCTTAGACTTAGCATGAGGAGCCCCTCTGCATTTCCAGCCTCATCCAAGCCAGGTAAGTACTTTCCCATGCTGCATTGCACTGGCTCTTTATACTTTCAAGTGCTGTTATTTTACAGTAGTAAGTGTCTTCACTTTAAGTAATCCAAATGATGGAAGGGTTTGGTCTGCACTGTAGTGGGAGAAGAAGGTAGGCTGGTAACTTCGGTGCTTGAGTCACTGACGAAACCCAAGAGTGTGCTGCTGTAATTAGCCAGACTGCTATTTTGCTTTGTCTGTTTTTCTCTGCCTGCTTAGTCATCACATTTGTGCAACATGTAGCTTCTTGCAGTGGCTGTTGGCAGCACCTTTTATAGGTAAAGTACTTAGTATCTCAGTTTTCCCTACAAAATCAGTCTGAATTTTATTTAGTACTTAGTTGAGCAACTGATTTGCACTTCTCCACAAGTTTAGAATAGATTGTAGCACCCAAGCCAAGGCAGTTGTAAACCCTCATGTTACCCCCCCCCCCAATCGTGCGGTACACATCTGGAGTCAATAGTAGACTCTGTCCTACTATCTGTGTAGCCAGTTTGGTGGAAATGGGTGTCCTGAGATAATGTTGCAATCTTCTCTTGTATACCGACAACTCTAATTAGTAAGCATACTGGTAGTGTGTTGGAGATGTAGTTCGCCAATATCACTGGAAGCAGGGTTCTTGTATACAGACACTACTAGTACTAAACTGGCTGTCTGAAACAGTACCACACTTCACCCACCACACACAGTACAGACCGGGCAAACAGACCCGTATATGTTGAGGCTCTTAAATACAAGTTTCCTAAACTTCAGAGGCCTCCCAATGCAAACAAATCAGTATGTACCCTAAGCAACCTTACCCACAACTTGAGCAACACCCATCAAAAAGCAAGCATGTGTTATTTATGTTTAAATTCTTAAACCCATAAGGCAATCTTCCACATAACTTAGTCATAGGAGATTCCATTGTGAGACATGCTGATTCGCCACTCTCCAGGCTGAGCAAAGAAAGGGTCACTGTCAGGCTCCTGTTGGGTGCCAGGATTTGCCACAATGCATGCATTCTAGTCTTTGTATCACAAGTACATATGTGGCTCAAGTCGTAGTACATGTGGGAGTAAACAAACTGAGGCACGTCTCCCCGGACTGTATAAAGAGAAACATGATTGAGATCTTTGGAGTATGTGTCTGAGGCAGATATGAACCTAGCCCTAAGCAGCTTTGTACCTTCACTTGTAATGATGCATCAATTTGAACAAAAAAAAAGTGGCTGACTTTAACAATTGGCTTAGCTTCTGGTGTCATTCATTGGGGCGGTGCAATCTGTATTTCCTGGGAGGACATGGTAAATGGTCATAACTGTTTTACCAGGGATGGCCTGCACTTGTACCCCCAAAATAAGGCTTTCTTATTTTGTCAAAAACCCTATCCACCCCATTAGTAACTTTTTCAGGCAAAGTCAGCTTATGAAAGTTTCCAACATAGGAAAGCATGAAGATATTTACTGGTCAGTGCTAGGAGACTAAACCAAAAACTACACTCCCTACAAGCACTCATTAGCCTAAAGTACCTCGATGTATGCATTATGCAGACCTATTAATATTGAGAGCAGCCCATCAGTGCAGGGTTTTAAAGTCTAGCATATGTTCAAACCCTCTGCATTAGATGACACATTAAGGGTTTAGTTGTCATTATAGCTGTAAAATATATTCTATATTTTATATATATATAAATTACACCTCCAGATTCATTAAGCAGGGTAACAGCCTGGATTTGTTGTCCATCTTACAGTTAAAACCCTGTCTTACATTGTAGCCAACTACTGACTCACCTTTTTGACTGTCCCTTGGCCAGTGACTCCTTCCTGTTTAATATGGAAGAAATCCTAAGCTTTTGGCCAAACACTATTCTCTTGGGGGACTTCAGCTACCCCTCCACTAACTGGAAAACATGCATCCCCAAACATGTATGACCAAAGATTTATGGACTTCATAATTACAAACTCATTTGGACTAACTCATCCTGTACCCCCAGTGAGCGATGACAAAATTGGTTCTTACCAGTATGGAACAGTTCTGTTCCCTCCAGTTGTAACACTCTCCCTAGTCAAGTCAGGCATATTGATTTTAAAACTGAAGCTGGAAGCATCTTCCAATAACTAATTATTCATCTTATACCAGCACAGATGTATTAAAGCTGAGTGATGACCTGGCAAAATTCAACTTTCCCTTCCACTCTGAGGACCCCTTTACAAGTGCGGAATCCTTCCACCTCCAGATATTATGAATATGTAAATAACTGAATAGAAGCATCTGTCCCTCTCCAAAATACATTGCCAAATTTAAGAATAAAGTCTTGTGGTAGAACCCTAATAGAAACAATCTCATTGCACATAAAAACAGATATATTTCTGCAAATGCTAAAAATGTTGCTAAAGCTAACCCTTTCAAAGCTAGATAAGAGATAAAAATGGCTACCCAAGCAAAGGACATGTCAAAAACCTCAGAAATGTTCAAAATTGCACCGAGCTAATGGTAAACAGTATTACATACTCAAGCCTGTAAACACTGCCAATCTGCTACCCAGACCTCATTTCAGTGTCCACGCCTCCCCCTCAAATCTTCCAGGAACTTGTCCTCAAGGCATTGTCTAGGGCCAAACATACCAGGATGACAGTTGACCATCCTGAAACATGACCTGCCAAACTCCCTACAAAGACTTTTCAGTATTGGAAAGACCACTAAGCTAGGAAACCAAGGTGACGATATTTTACTAAAAATCTCTAGCGCCTCGGCTCACTTGCATTTGAAGAGTACACCATTACAAAAACACACAGCTCCTAAAATACCTACAGCTATTCTCACATCACTTCACTGAAGAGTTATGCAATTAAATAATTATATTAAAAACCTCCCAAATATATTTAACATTCAGTTGATTGTGCAACAGTTTTTTAATGTTTACATCACTATATTATCCAATGTACACTTGCTCTTAAATTGTAACTTGTAGCCCTTCTATTTCATTATTATGATAAATTTTAAAATGTGCTGCAACAGGACTTTCTACATTGGACTTTTATGTCTTTCAAATGTTCTTGTAATCTTGTTTTGAAGGCCCTTTTGCTTTACCCTGTATAGAGTTTTTCACAAGGGCACTTCAGAGCATGTATTATCTATTCCGTATCACAATTATATTTACTGTGTTGTCTGTTTCTTACAAAGGTGGAGAGTCAACTGATCAGGGCAGTTGTAGACCTGTAAGTCGATGACTAGCCTCATCTGTGGCTAAAGAAAGGATCATCATTGAATTAATGGCATAGCCAACCTACAAACTTGACTGCAGTGACAGAAAATCAAGTCTAAATCACAAAAGCTACTTTGCCCACTTCAAAGCCCTATCCCTCTTCTTGGTGTGCTACCGGTTTCTAAGGGGAGGTTTCTGCCTCACAGTAACACCTGCTGTAGGGACTTCAAGCTCTACTGTAAGTTAAATTGCATAGAACATTTTACTTGTGCATTTATTTATTGGCCTTTGTTTACATGTTTAGCTTGACTGGACCTAAAAAGACCCTTTTTCAATGAAGGCCCTCTGAGAAAAGATCCATTACAAATATATGATTTACAATTAATGATTACACTTAGGAGTTACAAAATAATCATGAGTGATAATGCAAATTGTAGAAGACATATAATGCTGTATGATATAGTTTCAAAACAATGTGATGTAATTTTGTGATATCTTATAACACTGAAATGATGGAGCTATAATTGTACGACATTACAAGGAAAAAAGTATAAATTATAAGGTAAAAACATTAAAGTATTCATTTTAGTGCATAAACTTTTGAAAAAGTCTGAGATGCTGGTTGGTAGGCAGACAGTAGGAAAAGGTGGGGGTGAGGTGATAAACGTAAGAAAAAAAAATGGGAAAGTGAGAAATACTGGGGGGATGTAGGTTAGAGAGTGGATGGTTATAGGTGAGAGGAGGAGGAGAATGAAGGGTTGTATATGTAAGAATGCGCTAGGGGATAGATATGTCTCTCAGCATAACACTTTTGTGGAACTGCCTTCCTCTCTATGTGAAGTTCTCACTATTCGAATGCAGTTTGGAGGCTTGGATTAGTAACTATAACTTCATCCCTGTTTAGACACCCTTGTTCCTTTTTGACAGGGGAAGCATGTAAATGCCTGCTCCAGAGATAAGGTTCTTCATGCTTAATATGCAAAGGGTTCTCATGCAGTGCTAAAGAATTCTTACCTGGGGTTTTACAAGACTTCCACTAAATACGTGAGTTTAGTACTGAACTACTAAGGCAAGAAACTCAGTTGTAATGCATGGTTAGGCTAAATAAAATCCCCACAGGGTCAGTAGCCTAGTATATACTTGTGAACCTGTAATTCTTAGTTCATATTACCCAGTGCAGGGAACTTTGTATCAGGTGCATCATTATGCAGAAGATGGCAGTACTTCATGTGCTTGACCCCTTCTCTTCAGCCCTGTTGGCAGAAATACTTCCGATAGTGATAGGAAGCATTACAGTAATGAACAATAAGCAGGGTGTGTCAGCCTCTTCCTATATAGACTAGGAATGAAACTGTGGGTCCTTACCATCATTTATTTTGCTCACCTGCAAAGTAGTGCAGAATGTAGCCAGTGGAGCATTCTAGCAGATCATTTGAGCAGTTCAGGTTTTCAGCAGAAGTAGAAGTTAGATGAGTGGTCTCATAAGTAATGATGAAAAGGATACATGACAGAAGTGGGCTTGTTTGCATCAGAAGCAAACCAGCTGCCATTTTTGCACCTTTTATCCTTGTACATAGGTCTTGATAAGTGTCTTCTCCATCAGTTGGTGTAGAGGGTGCTTCTTTGTATTTCCTTCCATGCCATTCTTCCAGAAATCCCGTTCTGGCAAGGAGAGAAAAATTCTCATCCTCGTAGCTCCTTTCTGGCCAAGGCACATATGAATGTTCAGTGCTGTAGTAGTGTTGGTTATTGGGACATCTTCCACAGAAGGCCCAGATGTCTGGTCTAAGTTCCAGAACTCATCACCATTCCTGGTCCAGTTATGGCTGGCATCCTTCCCTCTGGGATGTCTTGAGATTCCAGTATAAAATTGGTATCCACTCATTCCATATCTTGCTGCAGTTTGCAGTGTGTGTTTCACAGCGTTTTCATTCCTAATATGCCATGGTGCAGTCTGCTGTGGAACTCTGGAAAAGTGACCCACTGGATGACCTTATCTTTATAGTGTTATAAATGTATGTGTGCATATGTTAATTAATATGTAGAGGGTCCGTACAGATAGAGGGGTAATTCTGGTTTGAGCATATTTTCCTTTGGTTACCTAGGCCTAAGAGGGAGATGCTCTTGTGGTAGGCTTCAGCCCCAAAGCCTTTCACAGCTGTTGTGTGTTTTAAGTTCTAGAACATGTCAAGGACAATAGGGTCTGTTAGAGAGTCATTCCCGAAACTAAGTAGTAGGCGGTCTTCCCATTCAGTATATACTTGTGTCCAAGCACCCTGACTCTCATTGAGTAATGACAACATTTCATCATGGAGAAAATCAAGGGACTAAATCACAGAAGATGTCCTTCAAGGATGCATCTGCAGTCCTTACAAATGGGTTGTCCTGTCGTCAGGCAGCCCTTCGGTCGGCCGGATTCCAAAGTCTGGGTCTGGCCTCGGCTGGTGTCGCACTTCACCCGACGTCATCTCTGCTGGACTTAGGGTATAAAGGCATCAGCCGACGCCATTTTCCTCAGTCTTTCTTGCCGCGTGGCGCCCGAAGCAGAAGCTGTTCGCAAGTGCCGGTCGGTCAGATCCAGAGATTACTACTACCGAATACTACTTCGAAGACTTCTAAAAAGCTAAGTACCCCGTTGGGGACTCTTTCTTGCCTCAGCCGATGTCAGAAAAAGTGAATAACTGTTTAACTTGTGGGAAACAAATACCTCATAAAGATTTCCACTCTTACTGCTTACCTTGTTTAGGCCCAGACCACGACGTAGCAGCTTGTTTAGCCTGTGCTTCCTTCAACCGACGAATGCTTAGGCGTCTGTCGGAGTTTGCTGAACAGTTTTTCGGCTCAGATTTTGCATACATAATGCCGTCGGATCCTCCGACTACTCAAATTAAGAAATGCAAAGAAAAGGACCGACACTCGCGGTCCGCGGTTTCGGCCAAAACCACGGTTAAGCAAACCGCGAGTGTCTCTGTTTCGGCCGAAACCGAGCAAACGGGTCAATCTTCAGCCGAATCCATGACTACTACCGAGGCCCCTTCTACCCTAGTTGAATCGGCCTCTGAAGTTTTGCCTACTAATGTGGTTTCTCTAGAATTATCGGACACCATCCCTTTGGATGTCTCTACCCCAGCATGTGGTGCTGCTAGGCCTCCTGCAGCCATGTCTATAAAGGCCTTTGCCAGGGCTAAAGCAGCCAAAACTGCTAAGTCTGTGCCTGTTAAGCCCCCCTCTCACAGGCCCAGTTCCAGTTCCCAAATGCTTACTCTGGCAGAGGATCTCATCTCTTTAATAAGGGGATCCCAATCTCACCCAGACAGGGCCTCTCAACCTCCAGAAAAGAGACCTAGAGCAGAGCCCCCTGAACCAGTGTCCTCAGATGACTCTTCTGATGATACAGACAATACAGACCATCCAGAGGCTCCTTTTTCTACTTATGAAGATTCCGATGCTGAAGAATCTATTCCTTCTGCCTCTCCACCAGAGGAATTTTCCTTTGGGGAAACCTTACATGCCATGAGAGAGCAATTCCAATGGCAGGGACAAGACTTCTCAGATTCAAGAAAAAGGCTTAGGACCTTTTTACATTTACCACAACATAGGCCCTTAGCTATACCTCCAGTTCTTCCTGTTGTGGATGATGCATTTAATGATGTTTGCACTGCTCCTGATACTTTACCTCCAGCCCCTGCTAAGCCCGATAGGTTTTACAGGGTACCGGACACTCATCACCACTTAGACTCAGGATCTGCAAGAGGAGCCTTGTATATCTCCCAGGGGCCTAAGGCAGTAGCTTCGACCTCAGCGAAAAACCCTCTCCCTTCTGAAAGGGAATCCAGGTCCTTAGAGAGATGGGGTAAAAAAGTATACACCTCTGCTACTCTCTCAGCTAGAGCTTTGAACTGTCAGTTTCATATGATCCAATACCAAGAGTTTATGCTTGATCAGTTAACTAAGAAACTGTCCTCTGATGATTCCTTAGATAAGAAATATGTTCTAGAAATGGTGAATAACATTCAGCAGGTTAGTAACCATTCTTTAAAATGTGGCTATGATGCACTGGAGGCTTCATTTAGATCAGCCATGACTGGCACAGTTATAAGAAGGCATGCATGGTTGAAAGAACAGGTCTTGCCGGATCATGTTAAAGCAAAGCTATTAGATGCTCCTATGGATAAGGTCAGTCTATTTGGTTCTCCTACCCAACAAGTAATGAAGAAAATGGAAGAGAAGGCAAAATCTGTACAAACAGTTAAAGATTTCTTACAGGTTCAGCCCCCAAGGTTTAGCAGGAACTGGCCTTCCAAAAATTGGTCCTTTCCAGACTCCTCTAAATCTCAGAGAGGCAGGAATAGACGTTCCAGAGGCAGAAATCAATCCAGAGGAGGTGCCTACAAGGGGACGCCAGTGGCAAGGCAATAACCAACGAGGAACAGATACAACCACTGCCACTGCAACAGGACAATCACAGTGACTTGGCTCTCACACCGCCTACCAGGGAACAAATAGCAGCACCCTTAGGCGGAAAGTTAGCCTTATTTTCAAAAAACTGGCACTATGTCACAAGAGACAAGTGGATTTTGCAAACTATAGACCAAGGCTACAGGTTTCATTTCCACACCTTACCAGTAAAAAGAGGAATGCCAAACCTACCACCAAATCAAAAGACAGAAGCTCTAAAACAAATAGCTCAATTAACAAAGATGAGAGCTGTGGAAAGGGTACCATCTACAGAACAGGGCAAGGGATTTTACTCCAGACTCTTCCTAGTACCAAGAAAAGAGAAAAGTTGGAGACCTATTCTCGACTTGTCCGCTTTAAACACATTCATCATTGTTCCAAAATTCAAAATGCTGACCCTACAGCAACTTCTTCCCATGCTGGGCAAGGAGTATTGGCTGGTAACTCTAGATCTCAAGGAGGCATACCTGCACGTCCCCATACGACCAAATTGCAGAAGATACCTCAGATTTCTTGCAGGATCAGAGCATTATCAATTCTCAGCATTGCCCTTTGGCTTATGTACTGAGCCCAGAGTGTTCATGAAATGCCTGGCATCAGTAATCGCTCATTGCAGGCTTCAGGGAATCCAAATTTATCCATACCTGGACGACTGCCTGATACAAGCGGACAACAAAAGCAAGCTGACACAAGACTTACAAAGAGTCATTTGCTTACTACAAGCCCTGGGATACACAGTCAATTTAAAAAGTCAAGACTGATACCATCCCAAACAAGAACATTCTTGGGTGCAGAATTGGACACAGTAAAACAGATGGCATTCCTAAGTGCAGAAAAACAAGAACAACTTCCTCTTTACTTCTTGGCATTAACAAAGCAGAACAAACTAACAGCAAGGAAAGTACTGCAGGCCTTGGGCTTCATGGCATCCTGCATAATCCTGGTCCCCCATGCCAGACTGCATATGAGAAAGCTACAGTGGTACCTAAAGAATTTATGGTCTCAACACAGGCACAGCTTAGAAACCGAAATACCACTAATCCCATGCCTGAGACAAGAGTTCCTATGGTGGGCTCAGGCATGCCAGTCAAACCCAGGTTTGTCCTTCCACAACATTCAAACAAGCCAAACCATCACAACAGACGCCTCAGACCTCGGTTGGGGGGCCCACATGCTGGACAAGTGCATTCAAGGCTTATGGACTCCAGATCAGCTGCACCTGCACATAAATCAAAAAGAAATGCTGGCAGTAAAACTAGCAATCCAGAATTTCAGACCATTCCTCAAAGAAGGCCAATTGATGATAAGGACAGACAACACCACAGTCATGTGGTACATCAACAAACAGGGAGGTACTCATTCATACCCCTATGCCGAATGGCTCTGGACCTATGGAATATGGCTCTGAGCTACAACATTCAGTTACAGGCAATATTTGTACCGGGAAAAGAAAACATCCTAGCAGACATGTTAAGCAGAACTACCTCGGATGCTCACAAATGGATGCTACACCGGACATCTTCAAGGCCATCACAAAGAAATGGGGAATGCCACAAATAGACCTATTCGCATCCCCACTCAATCACCAGCTCAAGAAATTCTGCACAAGGACATACCACCCACTTGCTTGGAAGGTGGACTCTCTATCCTTCAGTTGGAAAGGCCTGACAGCATATGCATTTCCACCTCTTCCTTTGATGCACAAGGTACTACTGAAAATCAAAGAGGAACGTCCAAGGATAATTCTGATAGCTCCAAATTGGCCAAGACAACATTGGTATCCATTGCTGAGGAGCATGTCTCGGGGAAACGTGGACACTACCCTGATTCCTTTGATGTTAACTCAGAGCGACTACAACATCCTGCATCCAAACCTGAAAACTCTGCAACTGACTGCCTGGAACATTACATAAGAGCAACTAACCCAGATTTATCCCAAAGGGTTAAAGACATTATCCTTGAGGCCCGCAGACCTTCAACAAGAAGGAACTATGCAGGAAAATGGAAAAGGTTTGTCATTTGGAGTACTGAAAGAGGGAAAGATGTGTCAAAGGTAGATATTGCCAACATCCTGGAGTATTTGGCAGAGCTTCTCCATACAGGCCTGTCCTATTCCTCCATCAAGATACATGCATCAGCTATTTCTGCAGAATACAGCTTCGATTCCCCTGTCTTCTCACATCCTCTACTCAGGCAGTTCCTGAGAGGAATTAAGAATGTAAAACCTCCTAGGAAACCACCATTACCAGCATGGGACTTGAACTTTGTGCTAGAAAAATTGACACTCCCTCCATTCGAACCAGCAGCAACAGCAGATCTTCAACACCTATCCTGGAAAACTGCTTTCCTACTGGCAATTACTTCAGCAAGAAGGGTTTCGGAACTACAGGCTTTAATGGCAGTACAACCCTTCCTAATCTTCCATCAAGATAGTGTCCATGAGAACTAATCCTACATTTATGCCTAAGGTGGTATCCAGAGTGTCTCTAAACCAGGCAATCCACCTACCTACCTTCTTTCCCAATCCACAGAACAGGGGGGAAAGACTGCTGCATACCTTGGATGTACATAGACAGTTGCGCTACTACCTGGACAGAACCAAGGGCAATAGAAAAACTGACCAGCTTCTAGTAGCTTATGCAACAGGAAGGGAAGGAAAAGCAATTTCCAAACAGACAATCTCCAAGTGGATAGGAAATTGCATAAGATTCTGTTACTCCTACCATGGAAAGCAAATTCCACAGAACATAAGGCCTCATTCTACAAGGGCTACAGCCACTACCACAGCTTTCTTACGAGGAGTGGCTACCAAGGACATTATTGAGGCTGCTACTTGGACCTCCGTGCATACATTTGCCAAGCATTATAACTTACCTCTATATTCTAGATCCCGAGCAGGGTTTGCCACTGCTGTTTTGCAAGGGATCCTAACTACACCATAATTCTTCTTCCTCCTCCGCTAGTTTAGGTATGATATTCTACCCATTTGTAAGGACTGCAGATGCAAGCTTGAAGGACATAGTACAATTTTGTGCCTACCATAAATGTAGATGTCGAACAGGATAGCATCTGCAGTCAGGATTACCCACCCTCCTTCCCCTCTGTGGTACTCCTAGGGTATTTGCCCACCTAATAGCTAGCTGGGGGGGGATCTCTTATGGTGTATTTGTTTGTATATATGTACATACATGCTTATTTTTTGTGTTTGCCTTCTACTTTTTTGGAAACATTGGCATTTACCCAAAAATTTAGCTTTCCATGAGGGCAACTGGCATCTGGGGCAAGAAACACTGAGGAAAATGGCGTCGGCTGATGCCTTTATACCCGAAGTCCAGCAGAGATGACGTCGGGTGAAGTGCGACACCAGCCGAGGCCAGACCCAGACTTTGGAATCCGGCCGACCGAAGGGCTGCCTGACGACAGGACAACGCATTTGTAAGGACTGCAGATGCTATCCTGTTCGGACATCTACATTTATGGTAGGTACAAAACTGTACTTTGTGATGGCAACCTCAGTTTCAGTTGCATCCTCTGTCTCGTCTCCTTGAAAAAAAAAAACATTTTAAGGAAAAGGCAGAAAGGAACCATGGATAACTCTGATTCTACTGCTCAAGGATGTTAGTCCCATACTGCACATCCTGTTTTTCTGAAGACTGTGACAAAGCCCCTTTGGAGATGCATCCCACCAAGCCAATGACCAGAGCTTGAGATTTGGATTGGGCGCTTATTCCTGGGTATGCATTTGCAAAACATGTTTCACTATTTCTAAAGGGGAGGACCGGTTGCTTACTATCCACTTGATGAGACGTTGCTGGCTGTAAGATGGAAGTTATGCATTGTTGTCCAGAGGCCAAGACTTTCATGGCTAATAACACTGCTAAGACGACCCAAAAAGTGAAACATTGGTCACAAGGCCTGGACTTCCTGCAAATGTTCTGGCCCCAGATGTCAAGTGGGTCCTTCCTCTTTTTGCAACCTGCAGAGCATCCCTGCTAGCTCAGGGGCTCTTGCATGCCTTATAAAACCTGCAGTTAAGTACAGATGCATCTGTCTCTGGAGTCCCCTCTGGTAAAAGAAAGAGGAAACACTTTCCTGAAAAGATAGATGTAGACCCTTTGGCAGTGAGAAGGAAGAACATAGTTTGCTCATCACAGATGTATACTCCTTTCGAATGTGTTACTTACCCAGAATGTGCTCCTTCCTTCTCTCTCTCTCCTCAGAGGAAATTTCATTTGAGCAGACTTGATAGAATGGAAGAGCACTTCATATGGAGAGAGAAATGAAGCTTTTGGGGCTTGGAAATGATAATTTGATTTACTGACCTTGATTCTTCCAAACCTATGGCTAGTCCTTCTGTTTTGGGGTTTTTTCGCAGTGTAAGGGTCCAGATAGTCAAACCCCCTGCTTCTCAGTAAACAGAAGTTTTTAGAGGGTCCAAGATTCCCATCAGTACTTTTATAGGAATGCTTTGGTTCCAGCTGTAATGTCTTTAGTCCCAGAGAAAGGGTCCACATTGTTTTCTGCCTTAGTACCCTTCATAATGGCAAGTAAAGCAGAGTGAACAATTTGAAAAAGGTTTTTAGCTCAACTGAAAGAAAAACTAAGGGGGTGTCTGATGTGGACTCAAGGGTGAGCATTACAAATCTCATTGATAGTTGGGTAGCAGAACACTTGATGCTTGGATGCAGCATACAGTCCCAAGTACCACCTTTAATTACTAGGGGATACGTTCTTTCTGCCTTCTCAAAAACTAAGAATTCATCCATGAGATCTGATGATTAGTGCCAAGTATGGACTTTCTGAACCCTTACTTAACCTCTTTAATGTAAGCCTCTCCACTGGTTACATTCCAGAAGCCTGGAAAACCTTTGTAATGCCATCCATCAGTAAACTGACTAATGTAGTAGAAGTTTGAAACCGTTACACAAGTGTGTCCCTACCTCAGACCCTGTTAAATATTGACCAGTTAGTCTGCTGTAAAGCTATGGAGTGCATTCTCTGACCTCATTAATCTGGCATTGAAAGTCTTGGAGACTCAGTTTCCCTGTGTCACAGGAAAGTCCTGCCTATTTAACCTTGGTAATTCCCTTGAAAAGTGACACACAGTGGATAGTGGTTATGCTCAGCATACAGCGTATCTAGACCTAACCAAGGCCTTTGACACTATTCCCAATGCACGCATTATTGATGAACAAGTCTAAAAATCCTTATTGTGCATTGGATAGCTAACTGGTTGCCTGAGAGAACCCATGTGGTTAGAGTTGCAAGTGCCATTTATGAAAGCAAAAACATTACTGTGGTGGCTGTGTTGGGCAATTTCCTGTTTGGCATACATTTCTGAGACCTCCAGGCTAGTGCTGGTCTGTAGTTAACCAAGTTTACAGATGACTGTAAATTAGGTGGCAGTGGTTAATTCTTCACCTGCCTCAGTTACTCCAACATGTTAGATCTTGCCAGCAACTGGTGCAAAGACGGTGGTTTCAATTTAAATGAAAAAAAAAATGTAAAATAGCTCATTTTGGTTAACCAGTTTTTTTATACAGTATAGGTGATAGATCCCTCCATTCAGACACTGCTGTAGGTGATCTGTGCACTGTTAATTCCTTATTTGACAATTGTCTCAGCAGTAGTTTGGAAGACCTTTTATCTGGCTCATCTCCTTTCTGAAAGCAACTCTGCTAGCTCCAACTGAGTCTTGATTCTCCCTTTACTCGTATCTTGTCAGACCCATTATTGAATATAATTCACCTTTTGGCATGCGTTTGTATAAACATATCACACAGCTTGCAATACTGTGGAGATTCATAACTAAAAAGATTAGTGGCCTTAAAAATCTTAGTCATCAGGAGAGTCTGGAAGTCTTTTCTCTGTACTCATACTTTTACAGATTACCCTGTGAAGATATATGTCTAGCCTATTGAGACATGAAAGATCCATCCTTATTTGACTCCTTATTCCTTTGCAGAATTAATTGCACTTCAAATACTTGGTTAAAGGAAGCAAACCATCACCAGGTAAGGCACGTTAGCCTGATGGTTTCATATCCCAGTGTATCCCTAAGCTGTGGAACAAACTTCTACTGCATGCCAAGCAAAATAGCACCCTTGCCACTTTCAAGGTAAACTTAAATAATTAGATGGGCAGCCTCAGATTCTCCCCACTCTGTCTTGCTGTCTTGAGGCTAGAGAAAACTTTTAAATAGGGTTTGTTGGCTAGATGTGTAATGCTGTGCTTGACTGGGTTAGTGCTTATGAACCTGGCTTGGCCAGGCTCAACATGAGGAAGAATCAGGGGTAGTTCAGCAAGCTGTGGGAATAGTTTGTCATCTCATAAAATGCCCCCCCCCCCCCACTAATTAAAGTAAATTTAGCAAAGTTGACCAAGTGCTGGGTAATCTAGGGGGTACCCTTTGTTCATAACAGACATTACCTAGACCCCCAAATTTTTCTGACTTTTTAAAAAAAAAAAACACCAAATAAGTGTTGAAACGCTTGAAAACATATAAGACGTCAAAATGCTGAGAGTAAAACAAATGTATAAACGCACAGAAAAAAATAGGTTAGCACTTTCACAGTTGCCTGCTTCTTCAGACCTTAGACAACAGTTACTAAAAATTTTTTAAATACTCTAAACATCCAATAAAAAAGTACAGTTTTGTACCTACCATAAATGTAGATGTTCGAGGATTCCATTGCTGCAGTCCTGACTATTGGGTATAGTCAATACCAGAGTATAAGGCTGACGTCGGTCAGGGCGCATTAGACTGACGTCAGTACGTCAGGGTACTAATGCGCATGACCGACGTCATATCCTCAGTCTTTTCTTGCCCCAGATGTCAGAAGACCCTAAAAAGACAAGTCCCAAAAACCTGCACCAAAAACATGTACAATATATACAACAATATATACAAAAATATAAGCATGTAAACTCACCTACACAACCACCCCTAAATACAGAGGGGAAGGAGGAGCAGCAATGGAATCCTCTAACATCTACATTTATGGTAGGTACAAAACTGTACTTCCATTGCTGCAGTCCTGACTATTGGGTAGAATCCCAAAGCAGAGGTAAGGGAGGCTGGCAAATCATAAAGAAGTAGGAGCTGACAACATGCCTTGCAAAACAGCTGTGGCAAAACCAGCCCTAGACTTAGAGTAGATAGGAAGGTGATAATGCTTAGAGAAAGTATGCACTGAACTCCAAGTAGCTGCTTCCAAAATATCCTTAGTTGCCACCCCCCTTAGAAATGCTGTAGAAGTGGCAGTAGCCCTAGTGGAATGAGGCCTAATCCCAGCTGGAATCTCCTTGCCATGATGGGAATAACAAAATGCAATGCAAAAGCCAATCCACCTAGAAATAGTTTGCTTTGACACAGGCTTGCCCTGTGAACTCAAAGCAAAAGAAACAAACAACTGCTGAGACTGCCTAAAATCCTTAGTCCTGCTTAAATAATTGCCTGTGCACATCTAAAGTGTGCAAAATCTTTTCCCCTTTATTTTGTGGGTCTGCACAAATGAATAGTTTGGTTTAAAGCCACACTAGAAACCACCTTAGGCATAAAAAGAAGGATTAGTAATGATACCCTATCCTTATGGAAAATCAAAAGGGCTCTACTGCCATAAGGGCCTGCAACTCAGATACCCTTCTTGCAGAAGTAATAGCCAACAGAAAAGCAGTCTTCCATGACAAGTATTTCAATTCAGCAGTAGCTGCAGGCTCAAAAGGTTGTAGAGTAAGTTTTTCCAACACAAAATTGAGATCCCAAGCAGGAGTAGGAGCTCTCGTGGGGGTCTTATATTCTTTGCCCCTCTAAGAAACTGCTTGAACAAAGGATGCGAAAACAAAGGTGGGTCACAATCATAGTGAGCTGAAATTGCTGCAGCATGAATCTTAATGGAAGAGAAGGACAAACCTTTGTCCAATAACTCAGTAAGATATTGAAGAACCACACTCAAATTAGGCTCAGAAATCTCCAAATTCTTTTCCATTTTTGCTGACACTCTCCTTGTACTAGGTCTTCTAGCTTCCATAATCACATTTAAAACTTGTTGAGGAAGTTGAGACCTGCTGTGTTTCAACCCAGAATATGCCAGGCTGTTAGATGAAGAGTGTGAAGCTTGACATTGAGCAGCGCGACCGCCCTTCTGAGATAACAGATGAGGAATCAGAGGTAAAGGCCATGGAGGCTTTTTACCAGACTCAGAGTAGTGGGTACCAGTGTTGCCGAGGCCAATCTGGAGCTATCAAAATCATCCTTGGCCTGTCTTGTCTGACCTTTAATAGTACCTTTGGAAGAAGAGGCAGAGGTGGAAAGGCATACACATGAAGGTTTTTCCAACTGAAAGAGAGAGCATCCACTTTCCAAGCTGTGTGATGAAACCCCTTTGTGCAATACTTTGGCAGCTGGTGGTTTAGTGGAGAAGCGAACAGATCTATGTCTGGAGTTCCCCATGACACTGTCAGTTTCTGAAATACATGAAGATCCAGTTTCCACCGTGGGGATCCATGATTTGTCTGCTTAACACATCTGCTAAGGAGTTCTGTGCTCCTGGCAGAAACCTTGCCTGAAGAGTTAGTTGCAGGCTCTCCCATAAAATCATTGCTTGCCTGCATAGAGGATAAGAATGTGTTCCCCTTGTTTGTTGATGTACCACATGACAGTTGTGTTGTCTGTTAGAATCAACACCTGCCCTGGAAGAAGTAACCCTTGAAAGCCATTAATGCAAACTGGACTGCTAACATCTCTTTCATGTTGATATGTAGATGCTGTAGTCTGGCAGGCCACTTGTCTTGTATCCACTTTCCATTTAGATGAGCTCCCCAAGCAATGTCCGAGGCATCTGTCGTTAAGATCTGAGAGTCCCTTGTTTAGGTGACATTCCTGAGCCCACCACAAGAATTCTTTTGAAGGCAAGGTATTATTTGAATGACAGTGTCCAAATCCTGGCAGTGCTGTGTCCATACATTTTGAGATACCATTGTAGCTTCCTCATATGCAGTTTGGCATTGGGAAGCACCAGAATACAAGATGCCATGAACCCTAATGCTTGAAGGACTGTCCTTGCAGTCAGCACGGACTGATGAGATAGTTGATGGAAGTAAAGTGACAGACTCTTTTGTTTGTCCGGGGTTAAAAGGCCATCTGGGCTGCTGTATTCAGTCTCACACCCAGAAAGCACATGTCTTGAGAGGGTACTAGACTGGACTTTATTTCGTTCACAGAATACCCTAGGCATCTTAGCACTGCTATAACATATTCCAGATGCTGTAGAAGGTCTTCCTTTTCTTGTGCCAGAATCAGGCAGTCGCCCAAGTAAGGATAGATTTGAATTCCTTGAAGCCTGAAGTAAGCTATCACTGGAGACAGTACCTTTGTGAATACTCTGGCTGCACTAGATATGCCAAAGGGTAATCCACAGAACTGATTATGAGAATTTCCAGATCGTAACCGCAGATACCTCCTGCAACTTAGCCTTATAGGCACATGAAGGAAAGCTTCCTTGAGATCTAAAGTTACCATCCAGTGATCTTTGCCCAGCAGAGGTAAAAGCTGTTGTAACGTCAACATCTTGAACTTGGGAATGTCCAAAACGTGTTGAGGAGAGATAAATCCAAAATTGGTCTCCACGGTTCCCCTTCTTTGGTACAAGGAACAGTTTCTGATACAGGGACTGGCTGAATGGCCCCTATGTGAAGTAACTGAGAAACTCTTTTCTTTGTGGAGGAGGAACGCCTGGCATGCCTTTGAAAGGGGCATTGTATGGAAATAAAATCTGTAACCGTGGTGAATGATATCCAACACCCATTTGTCTTGAGTAATTAAATCCCAGTTTTCTTTGAAAAGAGACAGTCTTCCTCCCAAAGGAGCTGCCAACCGTGAATCTGCTGGCAGCTGAAAAGACAGGTCATTGGGTTTGTTAAGGACTGACCCTGCCCTCACCAGAAGTCTGAGCAGGAGAACTCCCTGTTCTAGGCCTAAAAGAACCTTGAGCCTAGACTGGGAATCATAAGCAGGATATGTCCACCCCTTAGCAGGCCAATTTCTACTAAACTTTGGTGGCTGCACCTGCAAAAATCTTTAACAGTTTGCATAGACTTAGCTTTGTCCTCCATTTTCTTTAAAACTGCTTCCACAGGCGATCCAAACAACACATCAGACTGTAAAGGAGCATCCAAAATCCTTGTCTTAACATGCTCAGCTAAATTCTGATCCTTCAACCAGGCATGCCAAGAACAGAACTGGTAGCAGCCACCCTCGAGGAGGCCTGTACAGCATCAAAACCACATTGCAAAGAATGCTTACCCACTTGTTCAGACACGTGAACCAAATCCAGCAACTCTTTACACTCAATACCTTCCGCCAAAGCATCCACCTTAGATTTCAATTGAGAAAGGAGATAATTCTGATATTTTAGCATGTGAAACTGACAATTCAATGCTCTCATGGCTAGAGTGGAAGAAGTATACACTTTCTTTCCCCACCTGTCCAAAGCCCTTGCCTCTTTATCAGTGGGAACAGGATTTTTAACCACAGAAGCCTTTACACCTTTAGGCCCTTGAGAAATAGTTTCTGGGTCCCCTAGGACTCTTAAACAAATATTTATGAGCCACCCTATAATACCTATCAGGCTTAACAGGAGCAGGAGGCAAAGAGTCAGGGTTCAGGGAAGCCTCTGCAAAAACATCTTCCACCACATCCAACACAGGAGGAATAGCTAAAGGCCTATGCTGGGGTAAAAACAAGAATTCCCTAAGCCTTTTCCTGGAATCAGAGTAATCCTGGCCTTCCCATTTAAAGTGCTCCCTCATGGAATGCAGAGTCTCTGAAAATGAGAAAGCTGTAGGAGTGGAATCATCCACATCAGAATCAGAATAAGTAGGATACTCCTGCATATCTTCCACAGAAGATTCTGAAGCCTCTGAACACTGTTCAAAACTATCAAAC
This sequence comes from Protopterus annectens, assembly GCF_019279795.1. Lineage (NCBI taxonomy): Eukaryota > Metazoa > Chordata > Ceratodontiformes > Protopteridae > Protopterus > Protopterus annectens. The sequence continues at coordinate 1,408,525,681 of NC_056728.1, read as the reverse complement.
TCGGTTCCACCCTAGGCCTCTTATCAGGCGGGGCATAGAACCTCTAATCATAGTAATCAAATCTTCTGCCATTTTAAGCATATGTTTCTTAGGTACAGAACCCGAAATGCTAGGAGAAGCCCCCACTGAAGCTGAACTAGGCCTACCTCTCAAAGAAGTTTTGGCAACAGAAGGAGAGGCTCTAACTACCTTGGGAAGAGAGGGAAGAACAGTCACCTGAGAAGCCCTCAGCCTGGCCTACCTCCTGAGAAGGCACATCCTGTAATAGTATAGTTTCTGCCTGGGACTCCATGGAAACTCCTGGCAAAACCTTCTAAAGTACCGACGTCCGGGACTGCCGGTTCATCAACCCTAGGCTTCACTGTTTTATCCTTGCGCTTCTTGGGAGCGGGCGCCGGAGCATCCGACGGCATTTTATAATTGCAACGCTTCCCAAACACTAACCGGGCACAGTCTAACCTCCTCTTAATAGTGCGTTTGTTAAACCTAGCACAAGAGCGGCAACCAACAACGTCGTGCTCAGGCCCTAAACAAGGTATACACAAGGTATGATAATCCCTATGAGGTATCTGTTTCCCACAAGAAATACAGTTATTCACTTTTTCTGACATCCGTAAAATACTGAGGCAAGAAAACCAAAATGTTCGAAATATTTCAGAACGCCAACCTGCACTCGCAAAACTGCTTCTGCATCGGACCATGCGGCAAAAACTATACCCAATAGTCAGGACTGCAGCAATGGAAGACGAAGAACATCTAAAATAGTTAATGAGCCAAACCTCTCTTCTTTAAAATAGGTTTTAAGGAGACAGCACTATTCAAACCTGGTGGAGCATATGCTTTAAAGTCAACAATCCATTTCAACTCTGTACATTCTGTCTCATTATGTAGATCACCTTCTCTTAAACTGTCATTAACTTTTTGAAAAAAAACAAACATTTAAATCTATGGTTACCCCCAGCTTCAGACACATGCTTGGCTAGTGCATTAGTTAATTTATTGTTATGTATGTCATTTAAATGCTCTAGCACCCTTTTCTTCAACATACAATTGTCTTACCTATGTAAAAACAGTCACATAGGTTGCACTTAGCCATGTAAACTGTGTTTCTGGTGAAACGATCTGCATAGAAAGAAAACTCTCTAGATTTCTTATTCACAGGGTGTATAACCATACAAGTTGACCAAGTATTAGGGCAGGCTTTACAAGTCCTCCATGCATATGTGCCCTTAGGCTGTGTGGTAAACTGCCCATAAGACCTATTATGCTTATAACACAGACATTGTTTCAAATTCTTACTGTTTTTAAAACTAAATTTAGGGGTAGGTTCTATTACCCTGCTTATTTTAGGATCAGTCAATAGAATAGGCCAATTCCTTTTGATAATCTCACATATTCTATTGACCTCTCCAAAATAAGTCAAACACATTCTGTTTAATGCCTTGGTATCCACAGCCTTTTTACTCTCTCGAGTTACAGAAGATAAGTCAGAAAAGAAAGGTCTTGTTTTATTCCATTCCAACTTATTAACTTATTCTATACTTCTCTCTATTTCTCCAGTTTTGTAACCCCTGTGCGCAAGATCTATACATAGTGCATCAAGCGCCTCTTTTAATGGTTCAGCATCTGTATATAATCTTTTACACCCAAGTACCTCATTTTTCACTACATTTCTAATAGTATGCCTAGGATGCATACTGGAACAGTGCAGTATGTTATTCTTCCTGCACTTTTTCCTGTACTGCTTAGTTGACAAACTGCCAGTCATATTCTTGCTAACTAACATCTAGAAAATCCATAGTTTCTAGAGGAGAATGCAAGCAAAAAGACAAACGGGTAGTGGTACTCCCCAGAAAACACACAAATCTTTTAAGATCTTCCTCGTTGCCATTCCAAATGAAAAAAATATCCAAAAAATGTTTATAAAAGGTGACATGTGACTTAAACATGTCACTACTAAAGGACGACTCTTTTTCCCAGTTGGCAAGAACTAAATTGGCATACGTATTCGCGCATGCTGTGCCCATAGTTACTCCTACTATTTGGAGGAAGTATTCAGACTCATGGAGGGAACACATTGTTCTCCAAGATAAAATCTAATAGGGCACAGATCATGTTGATCGTAGAACCGGATAACCACTTTTCTTCGTCAAAAACTCTCTCACATTTTCATCACCATCTTCATTGGGAATGACTGTGAATAAAGAATTCACATCTAGGATAACAAAAAACATACCTCTGTTTTCATTTTTATCCCTGTGCTTGGCCCATATATAAAGGTGTTCCAAGAATTGCTTACTGTCCCTTAGAGCAGTCTCCACTTTATCCAGGATGCTCCTAAGTTGTTTCTCGACGTATATGGACATTGGCTCAGTAAGCCACCCTCTACCGGATACAATATGTCTGAGGGGAGGGTTCAGTGGATCTTTATGCACTTTTGGCAGACCATATATCACCAGTATGGTAGGATGTTCAACACAGAAAAATATGTATACAGAGAATAGTCTATTTGATCTGTCATGAGCATATCCTATACATAAAAATTCAGTCTGTGAATAATTCCATTTACCTGATACTTCTGCAAAATAACATATACAATATTAACGTATAACATCTCGTGCATTTTATTCCTGTAGTCCAGCTTGTCGAAGACAACACTCCCACCTCCTTTGTTTGCTGGTCTAATAACCAGGTGCTCAGCTCTAGTCAGCATGTTCAATGCCTCATACTCCTTAGCTGACAAGTTAAAGCAGGGCTTACAGTTTTCATTAAAACTTTTCCTTTGGTCATCCTCACAGATTTTAATAAAGGCTTCCATTGCTGGAGAACTTACGGTGTGAAAATGCTCGGTTTCTTAAACCCACAAACCGTACGCACTTCTGTGCCCCCATTCATGAAAACAGTTTTTAACATCATGATCTTGGCAAACATTTTTAGATCTAGGATCGTTTCAACTAGATCCATCTTAGTGGCAGGGATAAATGAAAGGCCTTTATTCAGAACAGACAATTGTTCACTGGTAAGTTCGGTAGACAAATTAAACACCAAACTATATTTGCGATTGCATGTTTGTGGACCTGTGGTATGTGGGCCTTTGGTTTGGGTTGGGGGGTCGGATTGCAACCGCACCCTTCTCCTGCGACAACTCCCTATCCGTTTTTCCTGCCTGATAGGGAGGGCTTTCTCCAAAAAAATGCAGAAAGTCTGGTATTGTTCCTACCTTGATCAGTTAAACTAAGATCATTATTTGTTTTAGGCTTATTTAAAACTTTAGGTCTCACTACTGAATCATTACTAGTTGCAGTCTGAGCATTAACTAACATACAATCTAAAATAGTTGAATTAACTTCCACATTGCGACTGTTATTAACATCAACAATTTGTGTATTTTCTGGGGAGTATTACTACCTATTTGTCTTTTTGCTTGCATTATTCTCTAGAAACTATGGATTTTCTAGATGTTACAGTTAGCAAGAATATGACTGGCAGTTTGTCAACTAAGCAGTACAGGAAAAAGTGCAGGAAGAATAACACTGTTCCAGTATGCATTCTAGGCATGCTACTAGAAATGTAGTGAAAAATCAGGTACTTGGGTGTAAAAGATTATATACAGATGCTGAACCATTAAAAGAGGCGCTTGGTGCACTATGTATAGATCTTGCGCACAGGGGTTACAAAATCGGAGAAATAGAGAGAACTATAGAAGAGGTTAATAAGTTGGAATGGAATAAACAAAACCTTTCTTTTCTGACTCTTCTGTAACTCCAGAGTGTAAAAAGTCCGTAGATACTGTGGCAGTAAACAGAGAATGTGTTTGACTTATTCTGGAGAGGTCAATAGAATATGTGAGATTGTCAAAAGGAATTGGCCTATTCTATTGACGAATCCTAAAATAAGCAGGGTAGTAGACCCTACCCCTAAATTTAGTTTTAAAAACAGTAAGAATCTGAAACAACGTCTGTGTTATAAGCATAATAGGTCTTGTGGGCAGTTTACCTCGCAGCGTAAGGGCACATATGCAAGCAGGAATTGTAAAGCCTGCCCTAATATTTGGTCAGCTTGTATGGTTAATACACCCCTGTGAATAAGAAATCTGGAGAGTTTTCTTTCTATGCAGATTGTTTCACCAAAAACATAGTTTACATGGGTAAGCACAACCTATGTGACTGTTTTTACATAGGTAAAACTAATTGTATGATGAAGGAAAGAGTGCTAGAGCATTTAAATGACGTACGTAACAATAAATTAACTAATGCACTAGCCAAACACGTGTCTAAAGCGAGGGGAACCATAGTTTAAAATTCTTGGTTTTACAAAAGGTTAAAGACAGTTTAGGAAAAGGTGATCTACATGATGAGACAGAATGTTGTTGTATCTTTCAGCTTTTCCCGGTTAGGGGTCGCCACAGCAGAACTCCGGTCCGCTAATGATTGGCAGTAGATTTTTATGTACCGAGTTGCCTGCCCTGACGCACAACCTTCAACGAAGGTACGCCCATTCACACATCTCCACACAGAAGACTCTTTAGCTGAGAATCAAACAGGACAATGTCTTACTGTGAGGCAACAACGCTACCGCAGCACCACCACCGCAGTTATGATGTGACAGAATGTATTGAGTTGAAATGAATTGTTGAATTTAAAGCATATGCTTCACCAGGTTTGAATGGTGCTGTCTCCTTAAAACCTATTTTAAAGAAGAGAGGTTTATCTCATTAACTGTTTGTTTTTATTGGATGTTTAGAGTATTTAAAAAGTTTTTAGTAACTGTTGCCTTTATCAAGGTCTGAAGAAGCAGGCAACTGCGAAAGCGCTAACCTAATTTTATTTCTGTGCGTTTTTACATATAATTGTTTTACTCTCAGCATTTTGACACCTTATTTGTTTTCAAAATATACTTTTTGGGTTTGTCTGGTCCCACTACAATCTATTTGCTCTAAGTGTTGAAACACACCAGACTACAAAGCCAGCGAAAAAGATGCCACCAGTCTTGTATTATATAGTTTATTCACACTGAATAACACTCTGGTGCCTCGGCACAGCCTTCTTGGAGTTACAAAATATGCCACACCATGCATCCATATGTACATACATACACACACACACACACACACACACACACACACACACACACACACACACACACATATTAACTTAAATAAAATTAAACAAGCATCTCATTAGTCAACCATCAATTAAAATAATTGTATATACATTTTAAAGAAACACTCTCCAGTTACATTCATTATTTAGACCTGCTGGAGATAGTGTATTAAATTTTAAAATATATAAAGTTTCTTTGTACAGTAATTTCTTTTTCATTAACACTTCATCTGTTTCTGAAATATGTTCCAAAGTACAAGCTTTTAACAGTGAAAAGTCACTACTATGACAAGTAAACAAAATGTAAAACTATAGGGCTCATAGCATTATTTTTTGTGCGTCTGATATGTTCTTACAACCGTAGCTTGAATATTCTTTTAGTATCCCCTATATAAAACAAATTACAGGGGCAAGACAGAGCATATACCACTGATTTAGTTATACATGAAAAAGAAGTGGAACAGAATTTTACACCATTTATTTTTTCAAAACATTTGGTAATGTTGGGGCAAGCCAAACACCTACCACAAGGGAAGGTGCCACATTCACCAACCTGTAGGTTTAATTTTTCACCAAGTGAAACAAATCCATTATGTACCACCATGTCTTTAATATTTCTACTTCTCTTAAAAGAGATATTTACAGTTCTACAAAGATTTTTTACTCCTTCCATATTAATTAAATAGGGCCAATAATATCTAATGACATCAATAATTTTCTCTCTTAGAATATTATATACAGTAACAAAATAAACTTTTCTACACTCCTGCACAATATTAAATTCTCTATTATTTATCTTATTTACTAAAGGCCTATTATGAAGTAAGCTGGTATCTGTTATTTTATGAAGGGCATCTAAAATAACATTTCATCATACCCCCTTTGCTTGAAGTTAATGCATGTTTTTATTATTTCCTTTTCATCATTACATAGCCTGCTAACTCTCAATAATTCATAAGGTAGTGCCTTCAAATTATGTGGTGGATGGCAACTACTACTGTCCAAAATATCTCCAGTTCCCTTTCTATGTATATTAGTTACTATATTATTATTCCTAATAGTCAAAGTGGCATCTAGATAGTTAACGTTTTCCTATCTGTAAGCCATCAAATTTTATCTGAAAACGATTTACATCGAAATCATTTATAAACTGGGGAGCTACTTCAGCATCCCCCTTACATAAAAAAATCAAATCATCTACAATATAAAATAACATAACTATTAAAAAAATTCAACTTCAAAAAGGCCCATAAACAGGTTAGCATACATGGGTGCAAAAGATGCACCCATGGCAGTACCTTGTACTTGATGGGAAATGAGCTTATTAAACTCAAAAAAAAAAATATTCATCAAACAAAAATGTAATAATTCCATCACATAATTACTAACAGGACTATCACCTAGAAAAAAATCTTAACAGCTTCCATACCTAACTCATGGGTAATACTTGTGTAATTTTACATCTATAACTATCCAGTAATATTCTTCATCACATTTAACATTCTTTATTTTATCCAGAAAATGGAAAGTGTCTTTAATATAAGAATTTAACTTAACTACATAGTTCAAAAGATAGGAATGTAAAAAAAATTCTCATGTTATGGAGAAAATTCTGTGTTGCTACTATGGGTCTACCTGGGGGGGCTCACATTTTTGTGTCTTTGGCAGGCAATAGAACTTAGCCATTGAGCTTCCTTCTACATTAAATTTATTTAGGGCATCTTTTCTTGTAAAATAGCCCAATCTTAGGCCTTTAGCTACTAGTTCTTTAAAATTCATTATAGCTTGATAAAAAAAATCAATATTTACTGCCCTATATACTTGGCCATCAGATAAGTGGCCCATACACATTTTCAGATGGTTTCCAGTGCATAGCAACATTTTTTTTATCTTTATCTGAGGGTTTTATAATTGTTTGATCTTTTACATAAAGTTAATAAAGACATCCATTCATTCTTACTCATATTATACAAAATGTCTTTCTTCTCAGAAGAAAAATCTTTCAGAACTTTCTCTAATGCAAAATTAAGCATCTTAGAAAATTGCAAAATCACCTGGTTGTTAAATGCAGGTGTAAAAGTGCTAGTATAAGTAACCATTTCAGTATTTAAAGTGCAATATGCATTAACATTTTCAGCTGTTTCAAATGAATCACAAGAGAAGAAATCCAGCAGCTCATCTTCACTTGCAGATACACTGTCTTCATTAACTGACATACTTTCACCATTACATTCAAAGTAACCAAGTGCATCTTTCTTATTAACTTAAACACTTCTGTTTTAATAAAATGTGCTCTAGGTAGAGCTGTTGGTATAAACTTTAAACCATACTTCAAAACAGATATTTCAGTTTCACGTAAATCAACTCCAGATAAATTCACAATAGTTATTCAAATCACATCTTTTTATACTGCTAACTACTGTGCAGACATGTTTCAAATCAATATTTAGTCCTTTTTATTTTGTTGTTTGAACTGTTGAAAGTCTGTTACCTTCATACTGTCGTTCAAAGATGTTTTGTTTATTGTTGCCATTCTACTGTCTTCCCTGTTGTTTCCCTTGGCCCCGAAACGTGTTATTTATGTAATTAGGTTGTTGTGGAGCAGGCAAAGGTTAATAGTCTGTATTTTCATTATCAGAGGCTGCAGACGTATTAGTTCTATCTATAGAGGCAAAGGAGACGTTTTGATGTTTCTTAGATCTCCCAGAAGCATTTTTAAAGCATCTGGTACCATTCTGATTGGCTACCTTCTTAAAAGCCAAACCAGAGTCATAGTCTCTGATGTCTCTTTGTAACTTATTGATTTTACATTGTATAATTCCACTAGAGTTTTCCTCTAACTTGATATTTAAAGAACGTAATCATTGTTCAAACTTGGAACCACCCAGCTGCCCAGATAATTAACCGCAAGCAGCTGCAATTTCAGCCTTCACTTTAAGCTGTTTTAGTGTGTCTCGTTCTATCAGTATAAGCAGCCATTCCCTTAGACATCTGTGGGAGGCAGCAATCCATCTTTTCTCAAACTGTAGTTCAGTTACATCAGAGGTATCAAAGGCAGTAGAAAGATTCTTTACAAAACGTAACCCCCTAGGGGTAATGTCTATATCCAAATATCTCTGCAAGCCTAGCATATTATAATGTAAGGCATTTTCTCTAAACAGCAGCCGTTCAAGTGAATCTTAGTACAGTCAGCTGTTGACAAATGTACTGTATTAGCCTTACCCACTTCATTAAAAGGGTTTGTAGATCTTTTCCCCCTTCTTCTAACAGACGCTCCCAAGTTTTAACAGGGGCAACATTGGATATAGAGGTACTCGGCTCCATCTGAGTTTTACCAACTGGACGAAAAGTAGCAGAAACAGATGCATCATCTCAAAAAATACGTGGCAGTTGTTACAGCGATCCACTGGCCATCTCTCACCATATAAAAAAACACCAAACGTACTGAAACACACCAGACTACAAAGCCAGCGAAAAAGATGACACCAACCTTGTATTAAATAGCTTATTCATACTGAATAACACTCTGGCGCCTTGGCACAGCCTTCCTGGAGTTACAAAACACGCCACACCATGCATCCATATATATTATATATATATATATATATATATATATATATATAATATATGTATATATATATTATATATGTGTGTATATATATATATATATATATATATATATATATATACACACACACATATATATTCACTTAAATAAAATTAAACAATCTAATTAGTCAACCATCAATTAAAATAATCATATATACATTTTAAAGAACACTCTTCAGTTAGTCACTATTTAGACCTACTGGAGGTAGTGTATTATATTTTAAAATATATAAAGTTTCTTTGTACAATAATTTTTTTCATTAACACTTCATCTGTTTCTGAAATATGTTCCAAAATGCAAGCTGTTAACAGTGAAAAATCACTACTATGACAAGTAAAAAAATGCAAAGCTATAGGGCTCATAGCATTATTATTTTTGTCTCCAATATGTTCTTGCAACTGTTACTTGAATATTCTTTGTCTCCTCTTTATAAAACACTTTGAGTTTTTGTATAGATTGAATTTTTTTTAATAGTTATGTTATTTTATATTGTAGATGATTTGATTTTTTTTTTATGTAAGGGGGATGCTGAAGTAGCTCCCCAGTTTATAAATTATTTTGATGTAAATCGTTTTCAGATAAAATTTGATGGCTTACAGATAGGAAAACGTTAACTATCTAGATGTCACTTTGACTATTAGGAATAATAATATAGTAACTAATATGCATAGAAAGGGAACTGGAGATATTTTGGACAGTAGTAGTTGCCATCCACCACATAATTTGAAGGCACTACCTTATGAATTATTGAGAGTTAGCAGGCTATGTAATGATGAAAAGGAAATAATAAAAACATGCATTAACTTCAAGCAAAGGGGGTATGATGAAATGTTATTTTAGATGCCCTCCATAAAATAACATATACCAGCTTACTTCATAATAGGCCTTTAGTAAATAAGATAAATAATAGAGAATTTAATATTGTGCAGGAGTGTAGAAAAGTTTATTTTGTTAACGTATATAATATTCTAAGTGAGAAAATTATTGATGTCATTAGATATTATTGGCCCTATTTAATTAATATGGAAGGAGTAAAAAATCTTTGTAGAACTGTAAATATCTCTTTTAAGAGATGTAGAAATATTAAAGACGTGGTACATAATGGATTTGTTTCACTTGGTGAAAAATTAAACCTACAGGTTGGTGAATGTGGCACCTTCCCTTGTGGTAGGTGTTTGGCTTGCCCCAACATTACCAAATGTTTTGAAAAAATAAATGGTGTAAAATTCTGTTCCACTTCTTTTTCATGTATAACTTAATCAGTGGAATATGCTCTGTCTTGCCCCTGTAATTTGTTTTATGTAGGGGAGACTAAAAGAATATTCAAGCTATGGTTGCAAGAACATAATAGAGACAAAAATAATAATGCTATGAACCCTATAGTTTTACATTTTTTTACTTGTCATAGTAGTGACTTTTCACTGTTGAAAGCTTGTACTTTGGAACATATTTCAGAAACAGATGAAGTGTTAATGAAAAAGAAATTATTGTACAAAGAAACCTTATATATTTTAAAATGTAATACACTATCTCCAGCAGGTCTAAATACTGAATGTAACTGAAGAGTGTTTCTTTAAAATATATATATGATTATTTTAATTGATGCTTGACTAATTAGGGGATTGTTTAATTTTATTTAAGTGAATACATGTGTGTGGTATATATATATATATATATATATATATATATATATATATATATATATATATATATATATATATATATACTATTTAATACAAGACTGGCGGCATCTTTTTCGCTGGCTTTGTAGTCTGGTGTATTTGACTTTTGCTTGAGGTCACTTCTACCCACCTAAAAGGTACACGGAAAATGGAGTGCTGTTTTGGTGGGAAACCACAAATGTGAAGGTGATGTGCCCTGATCTTTACCTTACAGATAGGACGGGTTAGTACTTAGGCACATAAAAAGTAGTGCTAAACAATATCACGGTGATGTGGTAAATTGGCAAGGAAGCATGCATTCCTCCATACTGTGTAGGCTGGGTTTGTTTGGTTTGGAATGGACCTTGAGCTAGTACATGCACCTACAAACCACATGCATCCCTTCAGACTGCAAATCACCAGCAGATCAGGTGAGCAGTTGTTTCTACAGTCTGTATGAGTGGAAGTTAAACTAGTATTCTAGGAGCTGGTGAATTGATGTGGGGACCCACATAAAGGTAACCGTTCATCACAGGGGAATCCCCCTATTTGACGTTTAACACAGTGAGTGGGCTAGTCCATAAATTCTTTTCAGCCATGACATAGCTACGACAATAGGAGAAAATAAACACGTGCATCGACCAATTTAGTGTAGCTGGTCAACCAGATTTTGAGGAGATAAGAGGGTGCTGGAGTACCAGAGAAAATCACACACACAGAGTGTCTGCAGAACTCCATATACCAACTGGAGGTCTGGGTTGCAACTCTGAACCCTAGAAGTGAGAGACTGAGTTCTGCTCACCAAGTTCCATTCTACCTATCCTAGATTGATTTGAAAGGCCAGAAGAGAGAGAGCTTGCAAGGCTCATTGTGTTTGCTGGTGCCCTTTGAGTTTCTTATTATACTAGGAAAGCAGTTTTAATTACCTTTTTATTTTGTGCCTTTCTGAATGCAAGATTTAACAGTGTATGTAGTGTGTATTCTTACTATCACATTGTATTTACTGTTTTGCTGTATTAATGTAAATGTATATCATTTTACTTTTTTTCAAACAACATTGTTGAATTATCACTTGACAAAGGCAAATTTACATTCATATAAAAATTATTAAACTATATTAACGTAACAAACATTATACTTCACATATATTACTGTATTTTATATAACCTAAGCAATATTACATAAAATGTTCAATTCCTGCCTTTTTTAAACAAGAAACATCTTTATTAAACCATCACTTACTACATAGGTAATCATAAATTTATATACAGTGGATATAAAAAGTTTACACACCCCTGTTAAAAAAAAGGTTTTTGTAATCTAAACAATAAGACCACAGTAAATAATTTCAAAACTTTTCCCACCTTTAATGTGACCTATAACCTGTACAGTTCAATTGAAAAGCAAAGAAATCTGTTAGAGGAAATCATAAAAAACGTACAATACGCTGATTGCTTAAGTGTGTGCACCCTTAAACTGATACTTTGTTGAAGCACCTTTTGATTTAATTACAGCATTCAGTATTCTTGGGTAGGAGTCTTATCAGCATGGCACATCTTGACTTGGCAATATTTACCCACTCTTCCTTGCAAAAGCGTGCCAAATCTGTTAAGATTTTGAGGCGATCTCTTGTGCACAACCCTCTTCAGGTCACCCCACAGATTTTCTATTGGATCTAGGTCTGGGCTCTGGCTGGGCCATTCCAAAACTTTAATTTTCTTCTGGTGAAGCCATTCTTTTGTTGATTTGGATGTATGCTTGGGGTCATTGTCATGTTGAAAGCTGAAATTCCACTTCAGCTTTCTAGCAGACACCTGAAGGTTTTGGGCCAAAAGTGACTGGTACTTGGAACTGTTAATAATTTCCTCCACCTTGACTAAAGCCCCAGTTCCAGCTGAAAAAAAGCAACCCAAAAGTATGATACTGCCACCACCGTGCTTCACTGTGGGGATTTTGTTCTTTTGGTGATTCAGTGTGTTGTTTTTGTGCCCAACGTACCTTTTGGAATTGTGGCCAAAAAGTTCAACCTTGGTCTCATCAGACCGTAACACATTTTGCTACATGCTTTTGGGAGACTTTTATTGTTTTACAAATTTTAACTGGGCCTGGATGTTTTTCTGTGTAAGAAAAGGCTTCTGTTTTGCAACCCTACCCCGTAGTCCAAACATATGGAGAATACGGGAGATTGTTGTCACATGTAGTACACAACCAGTACTTGCCAGAAATTCCTGCAGCTCCTTCAGTGTTGCTGTAGGTTTCTTGGCAGCCTCCCTGACTAGTTTTCATCTTGTCTTTTCATCAATTTTGGAGGGACGTCCAGTTCTTTGCAACGTCACTGTTGTCCCATATTTTCTCTTTTTGATGACTGTGTTCCATGGTATATCCAATGCTGTGGAAATTTTTTTGTACCGTTCTCCTGAATAATGCCTTTCAGCAATGAGATCCCTTCTATGCTTTGTAAGCTCTCTGTGAACCATGGCTTTTGTTGTAACAGGCAACTGAGTAAATGTCAGGAAAATCCTACTAGGATAGCTGAACTTTATTTGGGGTTAATCAGAGTCTCTCTAATTGATGGCAGGTGTGTACCCAAGAAGACTGCTGCAATTAAATCAAAAGGTGGTTCAACAAAGTATTCGTTTAAGGGTGTGCACACTATGCAACCAGCGTATTGTACATTTTAATTTTTTTTCCCATAACAGATTTGTTTTTCAATTGAATTGTACAGGTTATAGGTCACATTAAAGGTGGGAAAAGTTTTGAAATGATTTATTGTGGTCTCATTTTTTTATATCACAAAAACCTGGCATTTTAACAGGGGTGTGTAAACTTTTTATATCCGCTGAAAATGAAAACGAACCAGACTGAGAGTCCTAGTTGCAAGCATTTTACATCCCAAACCATACTGACAAACTCCCAGATGCAAACATTATACATCACTTATCTACCCAATCTTTCTCACTCAGACATTACATAGCTCACTTAAGTTCTGCAGCCTTTTAGACCTCATTATTCCTGTATTGTTCCCACAGTTCCCATTTTCCTATGCAGTTTGCTCCCTTTTCTAAAGATCTCAGTTCCCGTGGTTTTATCTCTGTTGCTGTATTCACTATTTCCAGTATAGTTGGTTTAGACTTTGATTTCCATTTTCTAGTAATTGCTTTTTGGCAGCCACCATTATTAGATGCAGCAAGGCCTTACCATTTCTAGGCAATTCTAATTCCAAGGCCTTACCATTTCTAGGCAATTCTAATTCTGTATCATAGCTCAGAAAAATCTCCCTCATCAGTTATACTCTAACGGTGAACCACTGTATTCATTTATTTGCATCTCTTCTTAATGACTGGAGTTGTGACTTTAGAGGGACTTTTGACCAATTTAATTTGCCTATCCTGCTAGCAAAATTCCAGTAAATCAGTACATTACACTTCAACACAAATCACTGTACTGTCTCCAAACAGTTTTTCACATACACACAGTGACTGTCATTTAAGCAGCTGTAGTTCACTCCAGATGTGTACCACCACCTCATTTTACCTGAAGTATTTGAATTTGGGAGGATTGAACCTCCGTTTGTCTCCTTTGCTTAAGGGCTGGCATTTGGCAAGAAAAAAACATTTTCCTTGTGTATTGCTGGCTTCTCTCTTGACATTGCACGTTTCCCCTCTGGGGAATGCAGTCAGTGACGTAATTCCTTTAAAAATAACTCCATTGTGCTTGTAGCCACTTGTTTCTCTATTCATAGCTTTGTGAAGCATTCTCAACCATGAATGTGCATGTCAGGCCTCATTTGTTTCCTGGGTGCTGTTAGGTCTCAATCTTCATAGTCATTTGTCTTATTGCTGCTGTATATTTCTGTTCACCCTGGTTGGCCTACTGCTTTGATATTCAGTTGTTTTGTTGGACTCCCAAAGGATAGTAGCTATGTTCAATGTAACAAACTTATGAGTGTCATTTGATCTTGTGGAGACCCTCCTTTGTGTAGGTCCTGTATAACATTTCTTTTGCTTTGTTGTTTGGAGTCTTTATACGTCCATGAGTTCCTGGTATGTATAGTCTTGTATGTAGCATTGTGGATGTCAAATCAATTTTGTCTGATTTGTCGGAATTGTGCTTTCGTGGAGTTGTGCCATCCTGGCTTGTCATGAGACTTCACCACATAATCCAGTTTTAGGGCACATGCCTGTCTGAGTATGGCAAGAGAAAAACTGACTAGTTGAAAGATAAGGATAAACCATGTTGTAACCGCATGATGGTGGGTGTCCTCAGAGGTCAGATATTACCAGACCATATATTAAGTATTTTAACTGCAATATGTTTAATGTGTTATGTTGTCATGCTGTACACTCATGCTTGCAGAGAACCTGTTATAATTAGACCTCCATCTGTCAGATATATTCTTGGCTCACTTTTCCTGGTGATTGATACAAGAATCTGATGGGTTGCTTTCTGGAAATTTGGATATCCAGGACACTCCTATTCTGTCCATCTGATGTTTTGCCACATTTTGGACATTGCCTGTAGATTTATTTTGCTTTCAATGTGCATGTATCCTTACTGTTGGAATTCTGACCATCTTATCTGTATACCTTATTCACATTGCCAGAAATGAACACATTTTCCTTTTAACAGTGAAATCTCACTTGAAATCTCACTGTCTGCTCAAAACTTTTGAATTCTTTGGCTTGTATTGTACTTTTCCAGCTTGCAGCATGTAACCTAGAGAGACATTAACAAGGAGGGGAACTGTGAAGAGATGAAAGATCAAGATTTGAAAGTCTTTCTGATTTGTTTTTATATGGGAAGTATTTTCCCCCAGTATGCAGATTAATGCTTTCCCATAGGTACGAGTATTGAGTTTGTGTTTAAGATGGCTGCTGGATTTATTTTGTTGACTTCTTATTTTCAGTTAATTCTGTAAAAGTATTGATTCAGGATGTTTTGACAAATGAACCAAAGTAAATCAGGGCTGTTTTTTATTTTTAATGCGTTAAGTAATGTTTGATAGAGTATTGGTTGGATTGCAGCCACAAACTCATTGTGGCACCTTGGGTTGTCCTGGCCTGATGTGCACAGTCAAATCCTTGCATAAGCCCTGGATACTGTGGTCCTTGCACATGAACACATGTTTTACAAGAGTAAAGCAAAAATTCACAAAGCATCTTACAGCATACTCTCTTTAATTCACAATTATTGTGATATTTGAATGTTGGCTGCATTTACCACCAAAGAATGATAATTGTGCATATGTTTGTTAAATGTATTGGAGACTTTTTACTAATGTGATGTAAAAAAACAAATTTGCTTGTACCACACCATTTCAGTTTATTGATTCATGTAAATTTCTTGGGTTGTTGCTGAAAAGGATCCTCAAATCTGTTCATTTACACAGTTAAAGAACAAATGTGTGCGCTCAAAGAGGGACTTTGTTGAAGCAGAGTGTATGTGCATGGTTGAATACATTGCGTTGTAGATTTAGTTAGTGCATGCCCATCTGTGGTATGACAAATTTTCTGAAAATGATTCTGTTGCTTTAGCATTTTGTAGAGATCACAGATGACCAGTTTGACTTTCACACATACTGCATGAGGAAAATGACTCTACGATCTTATGTTGATTTATTAAAATTGGAAGATGTCCTCCGACAACACCCGTTTTACTTTAAAGCTGCAAAGACTGCTATTGAAATCTACTTGAAGTTGCACGATAGCCCACTTACAGATGAGAACAAAGAACATGAGGCTGAGGCAGGTATGCAGGTATCAGTTTCCTTAATTTTTGTTGGCCTTTTTCTTTTCAGGGTTTTGGATTGTAGTCTTCATTCTGTAAATTGTAATTAAATGTTTTGTCCTCCTCAATAGGTCTTTGAACAAGTTAATCTTTACTTCTTCAGAATTTGGTATTAGTTTCCTTTTTGAAGGTTCCATGTTGTTTGAAGGCTGTGCACCATTGATGATGCTGTCTGAAGCAATATAAAGATTTTTAAGCTTGCTCATTCCCTGCACCCCTGTGTATTTTTTTCTGCTGATCACACAGTTCATATTTTTAGCCTTGCTGCTGTTGGCAAGAGTTTTCATATGTCCTTTTCCTCTGAATTGTCTCTGGGGACTCCTCGGAGTCTTGCATCAGATGGTGGGAAGAAGATTCTCTCGTGACTGCTGGTAAGGTCCATCTCATGACCCAAGAGAGCGGCTTAAATTTCTTTAGTAAGTTTTTAAGTTTGAGAGACTGTATGTGAGATTGTCTGCCTGTAGGGTTGCCACCTTTTCAAATGCTCAGAATGGGACATTTGTTATGGAAGCTTGATTTTGCAGGACAGATCATGTCTGCAGCCAGGAAAAAGGAGTAGACTTCACATTTTGCTAGAAATAACAGATCAGTTCTGAAGAGTTGAGTTGTTTGTGTTTCAGGTATAAAATAATTGATTCATGCGATTGTGAAAACGTAGGAAACAGATTTTGTCCCAAAATCTCAGGACATGTCACTTTTCATATTTGTTTTTCACAGGACATAACTCTGCAAGTAGGAACTGTCCTGCATAAAGAGGGACAGGTGTTTATCCTGTCCTCTTGTGTCTTGTGTGTTTATTTTGAACATGTACATGGACTGGTCCACAGTAGCCTCTTTCCAGTATGATTAGTTACAAGAATTATTTAAAAAAGTCACAAAACACAAGCCAAGGAGTTGAAATGTGGGTGAAATTCCTGCAAAAACTAATAATGGATTTACTAATGTGTAAAACAGAAGTAGTAATACATATACCTGAACATGATGTAACTGTTGGACAAGTAATCAAATACTAACTGCATATCACATTAGTGGAAGCGTCAGAGTTGGCTAACACTAAAGGAAATAAGTATTTTCTTAAGGGCTGGGTATAGGAATATGTTAACAGAAGTAAGTGTTAAGGAAAATGCAGTTAAGGGGCTGCATGGTGCAGAGGGTTGAAGCTGTAGCGATGACCCAAGCTGAATTAGGAGCTCATGACCTGGTGGAGATTGGCAAGGGAGGATAAGAGTGAGCATCATAATGCTGATGTTTTGGGGGACTGGTTGTCCAGTTGTCTCTTTGGGTAGCAAGATTAGTCAGAGTGCATTGGTGTGGATTTGGTGCACCTAAGCTACTTTGTGTGTATACAAGTATGTGCAAGCAAGGAGCTTAGTATGGTGACACAGGTGTACTTTTCACCATCCAGCTGTGTGGTTAGACTTTGTTTAGAAGACTTCCACCTCTGGGTTTATGAAGACTTTTGAATAGACCCTGTGCCCTTGGCAGTGGAATGATAATGACATTGAAATGGTATGCCACTGGATGGGATTTTAGGGCTGCAAGAGCTGGTCGCTGGTGATATTAGCGGTATTCTTTGGGCTTAAGGGATTTCACTTGGAACACTTAGTGATGGTGCCAGGCAAACCACTCAGTGAGCATACTGTGGTAGGGATAGCTGATGGTGTTTGGGTTGAAGCAGCTTTCAAGCCTGCCTAGATGTACTAATTGTCACTTACCTGGGTTAGTAACAAAACTGTCATAGTCAAGGAAATGAGCTGGCTCAAGATCCATTTGAGGAAAGCTTGTGGTCTGCAAATGTAAAGGGCAAAAGCACCCAGAAAGAAGAAAAAGGTTGTTAGGTCATGCAGTTTGCAGTGGACAGAGGAATTAAGTGCTTGCAGAGTTGCAAAGCAGATGGTGTAAAAGTTATGAACGAGTATAATAAAATGTAAAAAATGATGACTGTTATCAGTCATAATAAAGTTGTTAATGTGTTCATAAAGAGATTTGGGAAATTTACCTGTCAGGCTTCTTTGTCAAGGTGAATGTCATGAATCTTTTTCAGTAACACCCTTTTGGGGTGGAGTTTCCGCACTGTCAGGTTCATATTTTAGAAGGCGGATATTGATTCTGTTTGTGAACTGATGCATTTATCGGTTTCCTCCGTGGGGGGGGGGGCTTAGGGAGGGAGAGTCCTTCGACTCCCTGGATGTGCAGTGCTTTGCATTACTTAAGTTGCTAGGTAGATCGTTCTTTAGAGGAAACAATTAGTAGCTGACATCTCCTGGTGGATTGACAGCTTTATTCTTTTCCACCAATGAGTAGCTCTGGTCACAGGCTTTTGCTGTGGTGAAAGTTTGCTACTTTCCTGAGTAGCTTCCTCTTGTGTTTTAGAATGTATTTTTGCAAATATTGGTGTCTCAACACGGAGTCATGCCTGCCTTGGTAAGACAGTATTGCTAGGCTTTGGCCTTCATTCGGATGTGGTTTTCCAGCTTCTTGCATCTTTGTGTTTTATTGCTGTGGATTCATCACATTTAGTAGAATCCATGGTGGGACCATTTTCTCCACTGGCTGTTGTAGCTCCCTATAAAGCCAGTTAAGTACATTGTAGTCCATTGGTTGTTTTGAGTTTGTGGTGGGGCGGTGCTAAATCTTTTCTTATATTTATGAGAGGGTACTCACTGATGGTCAAAGCTAAGCTGGCGGATGGAGGGAAATGCACTATTGAGTAGTTGATGTGTTAGTATCATGTGCATCACTGAGTGTTCATTTTCCCAAGGTGATGTCAGTCGGATGAATGGGAAAATGAACTTAATCATGAGTCTTGCTAGGAAACGTACTCGTTGATAAGTGGCATGACAAGAATGTGCCTGTTTGTTTTGAGACATCTTTACTACAAAGCAGCAGCTTAGAAATCTTGTTAATCTTTGTGGGTCATCTTAAATGAAAGTGCCTCAGGTGAGACACCTGAATGTTACAAAACATTTGGCATCATCTTTGATTCATTTGCTATGAATTTTGCTGTTTCAGAGGAATTAGCCTGTAGCAGCTGAAACAGTAATGGCTTTAAATATGGAACTCCAGGGTCTGTGGACACCCTTCTGTGCGATAGTGTGACATGGTTCAAGTACATTGACCAGTATGTAATTCTGAAATCTCCTTATTTTCTTTTCTCACAGTAGAAGAGAAGATTCAGGTTTGTAATTGCAGCAGTTCTTCCTGATTTTAATACCACCACCTTTTCTAGTTATGTATAGTTTTTCCTCCTCTGTTTTTATATCATTGAGTTTAAAGCTGATGTTCTTCGTGTTTCACTGTTGCAGTCATTACATTTGGGTAATCTGCTGGCAGATTGCCCTCCGTTGGGCCTGATTAACAAAGTCTTGGGTCCTGCGTCGGTTGCTGTCCCTTCTTCCATGACGTCAGGGGTATAAAACATGCAGCCAACGCCATTACATCAGTCTTTCTTGCCGCTTGGTGCCCGAAGCAGAAGCATTTCGCAAGTGCCCGTCGGCCGACTCCTGAAATTTTCGTTTTCGAGTTTCAGAACTGAAGTCTTCAATTAAAAGCTAAGTACCCCGTTGGGGAAACATTTTCTTGCTCCTTACCGATGTCAGTAAAAGTTAATAATTGTATTACTTGTGGGAAGCAAATACCCCATAAGGATTTTCATTTGTACTGTATTCCTTGCCTAGGCCCTGACCACGACGTACCTTGCTGTCAGTTTTGTGCTTTATTTAGCGCACTGTCCGTTGTTGGTACATTTTTGCTTCTAAATATTTTGGTTCTCTGTTTAATTATCCAGTAATGACGTCGGTTAGCCATCCGATTACCGGAATACCGAAAAAAACGCAAAGAAAAAGGTCGGTGAGGTCCAAAACTGCTGACGACTCTTCTCCTAAGCCAGTCGCCAGTTTGCCGGTACTCAGCGAGGCGCTTTTGCAGCCCCTGATGCCCGCTACTTTTGATTCGTATGCCTCTACTGAGACCCATTCGGAGTCCGGTATGCCGTGAGATGCTTCACATATGGAACCCGCGGATGTCTCTACCTTGGGTGGGTCCGGAGCCGCTCTGCAGGCACTGGCTTCTGAGGGTGTATTCAGGCCTACAGACTTGCATATTAAACCGACTCCAACTTCAATACTAAGGCCTAAATCTCGATCTATGTCTAAAAAAACAGATGCCCAGGCCACATGCTCAGGCCCCTATGCCTAAAAAACAAATGATCAAAATGGCTGAAGATTTAATTACTCTATCAGGGGTAGTCAACCCCCCTCCCCCAGGAGACCTAGGATTGAACTTGACTAAGAATCTTCTGAACAGGACTCTTTCTTGTGTCTCTTCTAATGATCTGGATTTGTCCATACCTACTTATGAGGACTCTGATGCAGAGGATTCCATTCCCTCTGCTTCTCCACCTGAGGATTTATCTTTTGGGGAAACTTTACATACCTTAAGGGAGCATTTCCACTGGGAAAGTCAGTATTTCTCTGAATCCAAAAAGAGGCTTCGGGATTTCCATCTTCCTCAGCATAGGCCTTTGGCTATACCTCATGTATTAGTCATTGTGGATGATGTGTTTTCGGAATCCAGTATGGCCCCTGATTCCTTGCCTCCAGCCCCTAGCAAACCAGACAGGTACTACAGGGGTTCCTGAACACACAAATTCCTTTTCAGAAATCCTTTTGCGGACCCTGAAACCATCTCTCAGTGCCCCAATGGCATTAAGGCTTCTATTGCTAAAAATCCTACTCCTTCTGATAGAGACTCCAGAGCGCTGGATAGATGGGGTAAAAAGGTTTATACTTCTGCAACCTTAGCAATCGGGGCTTTAAACTGTAAATTCCATATGCTAAAATATCAACAGCATATCATGGGACTACTTAAACAGAAAATTATGTTGATTTCTGAGACTGTGGAGAATAAGGATTTACAGGATTTATTGCATTCAGCTGAACAAGTTGGCAAACATACTTTGCAATGTGGTTTTGATTCTTTAGAGGCCTCTTGCAGGACTGCTGTTACTGGGTCTGTGCTTAAAAGGCATGTTTGGCTTAAGGAACAAAACACTACCTGATCATGTTAAAGCAAAACTGTTGCATGCTCCTTTGCAGCAGGACCGCCTGTTTGGCAGTAAGGCTGAAGAAGTTCTAAAAAGATGGAAGATCAAGCTAAATCTATGCAAGCTGTGCAGGATTTCTTACAAGTACAACCACCTAGATTTAGTAGGCACTGGCCTACTAAGAACTGGTCCTTTCCAGCTCCTTCCAGAGCCACTCCAGCCAAACCCAGACATTCCAAAAGCACCAGGTTTCAGTCCCAAGGGGCTTTCAGAACTAAGCAATGGGGTGCTTCCACTTCCATATCTTTAAATGAGGCAACACCCTATGGTAAACAGTCTCATAGGTTATAGGTTCATAGGTTCATACTAGGCTATCTGCCCAGGGGCAATTATAAGCCTAGCCCGATTCTGTATGGCTTACGCCACCCCTTGATTTGAGTATACTGTGCCCTTTTTAAGGTTTAGTTTACTGTGCCTCTGTCTAATAGTGACACGGGAGTAATCCCTGGGACAAACCTACGATCCCCCATCCACTTATCGAGATTCTTCTTGAAGAGATTCAGTGAGGTGCTCTGCCTCACATGAACTGGAATTCTATTCCAGAGCGAAGGGAGCCTCTGGGTTATGAACCTGTCCCTCCAGCAAGTTCTATTTATTTCTGTGCTGAGGTTCAAGTCCCTCGAGCGCGTGACTCTAAGGGATTTAGATTTACTGAGGTGGAGCATGTCCATTAATTCTGGATTTGACATAGCTTTGTATGTCAGGCATAGATCGCCTCGAAGTAGGCGGTATGCAGCTGAGTAGAGCTGGAGTTTTTTTAACCGAGCAGCATATGGCATCTGTTTGAGACGCTTGATCCTCTTGGTGAGATACTTTTGGGGTCTTTCTAATTGCTGCAGGAGTCGGGTAAGGTGCATCCCAAAAGGGGCATTGTATTCTATGATGGGCCTGATGAGGGATGAATAAAGGGGCACGATTACCTCTCTTGATCTAGATGTGAAACCCTTCGTGATGAGGTGGGCTATGTAGAAGGTCTTTCTAACCACTTTGGCAATGTGGTTTTCAAAGAAGAGATTGCTATCAACTTGGGTCCCCAGGTCCCTAATAACTTTCTCTGTACTTGATGGGTTTCTGCCTATGTGGTAATTTGTGGGCACATTGTTTTTGCCAAAGGGTATGACTATACATTTTTTGGCATTTAGCTTTAAACCATGGCACTGGCACCAGTTATCTGTCTCTGTGAGACCTTTTTGAAGGATGTTTGTGTCAGCTGGAGAGTTGATTATGGCGCCCTGTTTGCAGCCGTCTGCGAACTTGGTGAGCCATAGTCCTCCCACGTTTGCCTGTAACTAGGAAAAGTATATACCGAACAAGAGTGGTCCCAGGACAGAACCCTGTGGGACGCCACTTGTGACCGGTTTCGAGTCTGACATGGCTCCAGCAACTCTCACTCTGTGTGTTCTGTCTTTGAGCCAGTTTGCGACCCATCTTGTGACATAAGGGTTTATATTTAAGCTGGATAGCTTATCTATGATGCCTGAGTGGGGTATTGTGTCAAATCCCTTTGCAAGGTCCAGATAGGCTGTGTGGACTACCTTCCCTTCATCTATGGCTTTGGTGACTCTTTCAAAGAAGTCAACCAGGTTCAAAAGGCAGGATCTGCCCTTGACAAATCCGAACTGGGTAGGATCTAGTGTCTGTAGGTTCCCAATGTCTTTGTTTATGAGCTCCATGATGATCCTATCCATAGCCTTGCAGACTAAGCTAGTCAGGCTTATGGGGCGATAGTTTCCAGGGTCCGTAGAGGCTCCACCTTTGTGGAGTGGGACCACTGTTGCTGTACGCCATTCTGTGGGCACATATCCTGTAGTGAGGCTGAGATTGTATAGCTGTTTTATTTGAGGGATTAGTTCCTCTTGTAGTTCATGTAGGACGCAACCTGGGACGCCATCTGGTCCCATGGAAGCAGTGTTTTATGCTTTGGAGAGGGCAGCCTTCACCTGAGCATCTGAGATGTTTGGGAGGCAGCCCTCTGCCGGGATAGATACTTGCTCTTTGGGGAGGGGAAAAGTATGCACTGAACCTGTCTGCCAGGATATTGGCGATGTCTGTGGGTTCAGTGTATTTTGTCGCTTTAGAATCAACTCAGAACAAATCTGGGAGTTGCATCCCAGGTTTCTAACATAACTGAAAAAAGCCTTATGATTGTCTTTGGTGTCCTGTACAATTTTTCTCTCGAAGCTGGCCTTGGAGGATTTTATGAGGGATCGTAATTTTTGCTAGTACTGATCAGAGATGCCTTCCCTATTAGGGATTTTGCTCTATCATGTAGTAGCTTCCTCCTTCTGTTGTACAGTTTATTTATGGCAGGGGTCCACCAGACTGGACGCCTGCCTTTGGATGATTGAGTCTTGGTTTTGTTTGGGATAGCATGATCCATGCATTCCTGGAGATGTCCGTAGAATGCATTTATATAGGATTCTGCAGTTTGGGCTGTAGTTTCCACTGGCCCTGGGGCCTTGAAGGATTCCACTTCGGTTTTGAGAAGTGAGAAGTTCGCTTTTGAGAAGTTTTTCACTGTGGTTTTCTGGGCTGGGGTGGGGTCGGGATGTGGACATCCAGTGAAATTAATTTATGGTCTGATCTTACCAATGAGGGATATACTTCTGGTGTGGAGCATAGAGTCCCCATGTTGGTAATGATCAGGTCTAGTATGTTGTCCCCTCTTGTGGGAGTGGTGACTAGTTGTTCCATAGCATTTGAGTTTATAATTTCCAGGAATCTTTGGGCTAAGGTGCTGGGGCTTGAGTAGTGCTCCCAGTCAATGTTTGGGTAGTTGAAGTCGCCCAATATAATGGTGTTCGGAGAGATCTTCATGTTCTCCAAGGTTTTCAGGAAGGCCGAATGGGATTCCTGACTTTGAGAGGGTGGGTTTGTAGGATGCTATAAACTGAAAAGCAGTCTTGCCCACTGTTAGTTGCACATGGATGGTCTCCGATACTTTGTGCAATGCCACTAACCTGGAGGTGTGGATATCCTTGATAAATATGGAAACTCCCCCTCCTTTTGTGGTTCGGTCTGGGTTTTGGGGCCGAAAAGCATGATACGAGGTATAGCCTGGTAGTGCTTGGGTGCTCTCTGGAGCCTTGAACCAGGTTTCTGTCACTGCACAGAATACCCTGGGCACAGTAGACAAGCCAAAGGGTTCTCCACACTGAGGAGAGCTTCGAGTGCGTGCATCTTGAGGTTAAGACTTCTGGCGTTTAGCAGCATTACCCTTAGTTTCTTGTTCCTTGTGCTGTCTATGGGGGGTGGGTTTGACTTTTGAGCCTTGCCTAAAAAGGCACTATGGGGGTGGCAAGAGCCTTTGCCAATATCCGAAAGCCCAGTGGTGACAGGTGCAAGCCGTCCCTAGCGAAGCAACGTGGCTTGTCGAGCATGTCATCCCAGGCTGACAGACACTGGATCCCCTTTGAATGACACCAACATTTTAGCCAGTTGTTAAAATCAATCATTTTGTCTTTGTACTGTGGCATCATTCTAGGTGAGGGTAAGATGCTGCTCAAGGTCAGGGTCATACCAGCCTGGGCTACATGATCAGAGAGCTCCTCTATGTCTCTTTTCATGTAGTCCAGGGAGGTACGTCTCAGGTCATTCACACCAGCATGTACAATGACTGAGTCATATTTGTATTTGCTTTGGAGTGAGCTGAGTGCTTGCGTTATGTGTCTGATCCTAGCACCCGACAGGCAGCTGACCTTGACCTTCTCTTTATTCAGCCTGGTGAGCGGGACGTCAGTGTGTCTGACAATAGAGTCACCTATAACAAGAGTATCAGGTGTAGTATTCAGCCTTATGGGCTGTGGCTGCTTGGCACACTGACTTTGTGGGTTATGTGTTGTGTGTGTTTTGTTTTGAGGTAGCGTTTGCTTGGATGTCTGCTTTGGAGGTCTCTGTTGCTTAGGTAGATTTTTATTTAGAGTCTCCGAGTATGTTTTTGTGTATTTATGTGTTTGGTTCGCTGATGTGGTGGGACTATGTGATACTGGAATTGTGTTGTGTGAGGTTACCTTCTCCTCCTGACTGGTTACACCAGTTTTGAGATGAGAGAGGTCAGCCTCCAGTTTGGCTAAATAGTTGCATCTCTCACATATATTTGAACCTGTTTGGAGGAGGAGAGGGTTGTCTGTGTACATGAGACGGTTGTAACATTGCCTCAAAATTCCCAGATTCACCAGCTGGACTGGAGAGGACTGACTTCCCTTTAAAATTACCAAGCACTTACCTCTTAGACACCCCTTTGGGGGTAACACTGGCTCTTCATTCAACAAACTGGCAACTTTTAACCCAGGAAAATGAGTTTTAAATATAGTGTCCCAGAGATGCAGATTTCATTTCCACACGCTGCCAACTCCAAACGGGTGGCCAGACCTGCCCCCAAATCAGTGGGCAGAGGCTCAGCAACAAGTACTTTCCCTCCTAACCATGGGGGCTATTCAGCTAGTACCAGAAGAGGAAAAGGGACAAGGTTTCTATTCCAGACTTTTCCTGGTACCCAGAAAAGACAAATCATGGCATCCAGTTCTGGACCCGTCTACTCTAAACACCTTTCTGGACATTCGAAAATTCAAGATGCTGACTCTTCACCAGTTACTTCTATGCTAGGCAAGGATGCCTGGTTGGCAACTTTAGATTTAAAAGAGGCTTACCTGCATATCCCAATCAGGGAATCTTGCAGAAGATACCTACGCTTTAAAGCAGGCTGCATGCATTATCAGTTCTCTGCACTGCCCTTTGGCTTGTCTACTGTGCCCAGGGTATTCACAAAGTGCCTGGCTCCAGTAATTGCATTTTGCAGACAAAGAAAAATTCAAATATATCCATACTTGGACGATTGTCTAATTCAGGCAGAAAACCAGGCCATTCTTCTAAAACATCTGGCGTTAGTAAAAAGAGTGCTAACTTGTCTAGGGTACACCATAAACGAAAAGAAATCACAACTGGTACCCTCTCAAAAAATTACATTCCTGGGTGCAAGCTTGAATACAACTGCCCAGATGGCTTTCCTTATGCCAGAAAAACAAATTCATTTGGTGACTTACTTCAAACACATGGCCACAAAAACCCTGCTATATTTGCGAGGCAAATACTGCAAGCCTTGGGGTTCATGGCCTCCTGCATTCTTCTAATTCCATATGCAAGACTGCATATTAGGAAACTTCAGTGGTACTTAAAAAGTTTATGGAGTCAGCATTGTTACAGCCTGGAAACAATGATTCCTATCATATCTTGCCTGCACCTAGAGTTCCTATGGTGGGCAGAGGCCTCCCACCAAAACAAGGGACTGCCATTCACACCACCCCCTGCCACCCAGACCCTAACTACAGACGCATCAGACTATGCATGAGGGGGCTCATTTGGCAGGGAAGTGCATTCAGGGCAAATGGAGCCCAAATCAAATGCACCTTCATATTAGTCAAAAAGAGTTGCTAGCTGCGCAGAATGCACTGACAGACTTCAAGGACTGCCTTCATCCAGGACAATTACTGATAGATGGACAACACCACAGTTATGTGGTACATAAACAAGCAGGGGGGTACACATTCCTACCCCCTATGCAGACTAGCCATGGCATTGTGGAACACGGCCTTGAGCTACCAAGTACAACTACAAGCTCAATTCCTGCCAGGAAAGCTGAATATTCTGGCAGACGAACTAAGCAGAAATCTCATGGACCCACACGAATGGAAACTGGAACCATGGATTTTCAACATGTTGACACGCAAATGGGGGAGCCCAGACATAGATCTTTTTGCCTCACCCCAGAACTACCAGTTGGACAAATTTTTCACAAGAACTCATCACAAAAAAGCTTGGAAAGTGGATGCTCTGTCCTTCAGCTGGAAAAACCTGTCAGTCTGTGCCTTTCCCCCTCTGCTCTCCAAAGTTTTACTAAAAGTCAAACAGGACAAACCAAAAATTATTTTGATTGCTCCAGACTGGCCTCGCCACCACTGGTACCCACCCCTGTGCAATGTGTCACACAATTCTCTGTGGCACCAGCCTCAGACACCTTCCTTACTGTCTCAGCAGGAGAACCAAATTCTGCACCCTCAGCTCCAAACATTGGATCTTGTAGCTTGGCTAATCACTTAAATTCCCCCTTAGCATCCCTCAGCAAACCTGTGATGGATGTCATTTTGAGGGCGAGAAGACCTAGTACTAGAAAATCGTATGCTGACAAATGGAAAAGATTCTGTGCCTGGAATCAATCTCAAGGGACGAGCACAGCAGTGCCCAATTTACCTCAGATTTTGCAATACTTAACTGAGATGCTTCACAAGGGCCTGTCTTTTTCTTCCATAAAAATCCATGCCTCAGCCATTTCAACTCATTACAACACAGAACCCCCCCCCTTCTCTCATACTCTGCTAAAGCAGTATCTCAGAGGGGCCAAAAACGTGAGACCACCCAGGAGAGCCCCAACCCCTGCCTGGGACCTTAACTTTGTATTGGAGAAACTCACTCTACCTCCTTTCAAGCCAGCTGCTACTGCAGACTTAAAATTTCTTTCCTGGAAAACCGCCTTCCTTTTAGCAATCACTTCAGCTAGAAGGATATCTGAATTACAGGCTCTTATGGCGGTGGAGCCTTTCATCATCTTTCATGTGGACAGGGTGTCACTCAGGACCAGTCCATCATTCATGCCCAAGGTGGTATCCAGTGTAGCTCTTAATCAGTCCATTCATTTGACAACTTTCTTTCCCAATCCACAGAACAAGGGGGAGCGGATTCTGCATTCATTGGATGTACACAGACAACTTAGATTCTACTTGGACAGGACTAAAGAAAATCTGAACAACTGCTAGTAGCATTTGCTGCAGGGGCAGAGGGGAAGGCTGTTTCAAAGCAAACCATTTCTAAATGGATATGCCATTATATTCATTTCTGTTATAAGCACCATGGAAAACCTATCCCCCAGGGGATCAGATCTCATTCCACCAGGGCTGCATCTACTTCAACAGCCTTTCTCAGAGGTGTTCCTACCAGGGATATTCTAGAAGCTGCTACCTGGAGTTCAGTTCATACTTTCACCAAGCATTACCACTTACCATTTTTTTCTAAATCCAATGCTGGCTTTGCCACTGCTGTTTTGCAGGGCCTTATAGCTGGTCCAAATGCTGTATAAATCCAAGCTCCCAACCATAGCTTTGAGAATCTACCCAAATGTAATGACTGCAACAGTGAAACACGAAGAACATAGTACAGTTGTGTACACTTACCATAAATGTAGATGTTAGAGTGTAATAAACAATCTGAATCAAACTTTCCCCTGCCATTCTTGCCAAGCAATGCATTCACATACTTTCATACAGTTGTTTTACTACTACAGCTACACATCGTTATTATAATTTCAGCAGTATATGCTGCAGCGAATCTATACTAACTATCTTTGTCTATGTTGTCAGACATGCTGTTTTTTTTTCGTTGGCATGACTACAAGATCTTCTGTGACGCGCATTAGAGAACACATTTATGCCATTAGCAAGGCAAATATCATAGCCGCCCTAGCTAGCTAAAGTAGCAGATAAAGGTGATTCTCAGATGTTAGGAGGAGGAGGGAGGAGGAGATTGATAGTGGAAAGGAGGCCATTTCAAGCTTCAATTTTGGGTTGAATGAACCACTAGCTTTTGAGCCTTTTTAGCCACTAGACCCTAACTACTACTTGTTTACATTTAGTAGTCCTGGTTTGAATTTTATTATTATACACATATATACTCATATATATATTTTTTATATACATACATGAATATTATTGATTTTTCAACACAGTGCATGGTGCACCTTCTTGTTCACATTTTGTAGATGTTAGAGTGTATTCACTGTTGCAGTCCTGGTTACCCTCCCTCCAGCCCCCTGATTTTCTCTTACTATACCTCTACTTTCCTTTACTATGCTTAAAAGCCTTTTTGGTGTATTTGCTTTTGTTTGGAGGTATATTTTTGTGTGCGTGTGTATGTATGTGTATGTGTGTGTGTGCATGTATATGTGTGTATGTATATATATATATATATATATATATATATATATATATATTTATTTATTTTTTGCTCCCCATTTGGGGGGCACCTGATACCTGGGGCAAGAAAACTTGACGTAATGGTGTCTGCTGCATGTTTTATACCCCTGACGTCATGGAAGAAGGGACATCAACCGACACTGGACCCAAGACTTTGTTAATCAGGCCGACTGAAGGCAACCTGCCAGCAAATTACCCAAATGTAATGACTGCAACAGTGAATACACTCAAACACCTACATTTATGGTAAGTGAACACAACTGTACTTTGTCTGGCCAGGGAACCAGAGATTGCACTCTCCAGGATTGCACGTCTATCCTGTGACCTTCGCTCATATGCATAGGGATATATTGATGGATGTATTTTTCTGCCAGCCCAAAAGCAGGTCGTGTATCCGTCTGACTGTCATTTGGTCGCTGGTACCATTACTTCAAGTAAACACACAAATGCCCTATTGGGGATTTTCCTTTAGAAAAGGTAAAGTGTTTTGCTTAACAGTTTTAGATATCACATAGAAAGGGTAAGTGTGAGTGAGGAGGCAAATCCCATACAGTGACTTGCATACCCATTGTGTCTCCTGCTTAGGAATGGAACACAACTATAAGGCTTGATCTGATATTGTCATTTTCGTTTGCTCTTCAGCCTGTGGGTTTTGGATCAGACTCTGCCTCTCTGCAAGCTTTGGATTCGAAGCTCGAGCTCCTCCTCTCCATCCCATGATGCCTAATTCCCCCTGATTACCTCAGATCTCGTTTGACAAGCATTGAGGTTACATTGCTGTTGAGTTCCTTCAAAGTTTTTTGTGATATAAAACCGCAAGTCAGCTTTGAGCCTTGGTTTTTCCTTGGTTCCTGCTATCCTCGCCACCCTTTTTTCCTCTTAGTCCAAAATTAAAAAAAAAAAAGCTTTGTTGTTTTTTTTTTTTTTTTCCTGTGCTTTCTGCCTTACAGTCTTTTCCTCCCTTCTCCGTTCTGTTTTTACTAGTTCTGATTGCTGTTTTTGTTTCATCATGGCTGAAAAGTTAGATAAACCTTTGGGATTTAAAGAAATGCACTTCCTGTGGGCACAAGATTCCCTTATCTGATGCCCACAGGGAGTGCGTTTACTGTCTAGGCCTAGTGCACATAGATAGTTATTGTGTAGTCTGTGAAGGCTTTAACCTGTGAGCACTGCTGGACCGTAGGAACAAGGTCGTCCGAAAGGGCTCGCTTCCTACTCATACTTCGTGCCTCCTTCTTCAGGGGCTGAAAGCACCATCAAAAAACATAAGGAGGCCAGGGAGCATAGAAAGCATTCCCCTGAGAGATCCTCCTCCAAGCTGCCAAAAAAGGCACCAAAAACCTCAAGTGGGAGATCTTCAGTTCCAACGCTAATAGTCTCTCCCTCTTTGACCCCCATGAAGTGGATAGACTGAGGAAATTTCTCAAGAGACAGATCCTCATGGGGGTTTTGCCATCTCTGTCCCCTTCCGGATCAGTGTGCAGACATTCTCCCTTCCTCCCTGTAGTTCCGACCTCCTACTTCGGAGTTGTTGGATCCGATTACCCCAAGAACCGAGATATCTGATCCAGTAGTAGTCATTACTTTGAGTCCGACTACCTCCCTGATGCACTCTGCTCCAACAGTGTCGGGACCCAGTGCATCTTGGAGCCAAAGCTTAGACATAAGAGTCCAGAGGGCTTACTTTAACTCGAAAGTGTTTGGAACTGTTGCTTCCCCTCAGAGCCTCTATGTTCGACAGCTCTGCTGCAAATCCCCCTTTGGAGTGGAAGATTGTGGAGGCTCCAGAGAAGTCTGTTTGGACAGCTTCAGCTCCAGAGAGATGACACTCTGATCCTCATAGTCTGTCTGCCTTTGAGGTGGTGGAGAGCGTTCTCTCCCAATGTAGGGGACTCGCTGTTTGCCCTCCGGATCCGATCACCACCTCCTTGGGATCTGTGACTTGAGACCTCTCGTCTACCACTGGGACAGCCAGTCCTGATAAGCTTCTAATCCTTTCCTGTTGTAGAACCCCCTGATTTCTTCTGATACTTCCCTGGAGCACCCCACCGAGGAGGTCCCCTGAAAGAAGTGTAAAAAGAGATACTTGGATTCCCCCAAGAATCTGTCACTACTGACACTGACTTCGAGGAAAGGGACGGGTACCCCAGATCACCTGATGTCTCCTTCACAGACAGAGATTTCTGTCATTGCTGGAGCCTTCATCCGTCGTGACAGAGTGCTCTTCAAACTATCTGGAGATATACAGAGCTAAGTATATTTTTCTGGCACTTCAAAGTTGTGTACTGTTAATTGTTGCTTGACTAATTTTGTGTAATTGCTGGCTGACATCAGAGTTGTGCACTGTTATTTTTGCTTCACTGTATAGTTTTTCAGATCTGTGCTGAAGGTGTTGGTTTTCCCCTACCCAACCTCCCTATTCCTGTCTTGTTGTTTAAGTTTGGAGGCTTTTGCTGTTGCCCGCTCCACTGTAGATTTGATCCTGGGACACTTCCCCCCAAGTCCCATCTGTTTACCTCATTCTACCTAATAGACTCTTCCTGCACTTGTTTTTAGTCATTTTTTAATTTAATTGCATTTTTTAAACTGTTTGGTCTAACATTGCTACATACTCATGTGCTAGCTTGCACTGCATTTGAATTACTGCTGTTTTAGCTACTTTTCTGTATATAAAAAAAAAATCTAAGCCTGATGTTCTTCATCTCACAGTCCTAACACTTGGGTAGTCCGCTGTCCCTCGATCGGCGGCCCGAAAGAGTATAAGTAGGCTGACCGGTCAAGGCGCATTTGACTGACATCAGAACGACAGGGTACAAATGCGCAGGACCGACGTCATATCCTCAGTCTTTTTTGCCGCATGGTCCGATGCAGAAGCAGTGTTGCAAGTGCCGTTCGGCGTTCTGAAATTTTTCAGATTCGAGTTTCAGACCGAAGTCAGAGTTGAATATTTTGTTTTTCTTGCCTCAGTGGTTTACCGGATGTCAGAAAAAGTGAATAACTGTATTTATACCTTGTTTGGGACCTGAGCAACAAGGTTGGGGTGCGTCGCTTTGTGCTAGGTTTAATAAACGCACTATAAAGAAGGTTGGATTGTGCCAGGTTGGTCTTTGAAGCGGTGCAATTACAATATGCCGCCGGATGCACGCGCCAGCTTCCTCAAAGAAGCAAGGACAAGGCAGTTAAAACTAGGTTCGAAGATGGGTCGAACCGGACGCCGGTTCTTTAGAGAGCGTAGGGGAACCGTGGTTGGGCCGGAGGCCTCTGGAGTCCCAGGGAGAAACTTTGCTTTACAGGATGTGGCCTCCCAGGAGGCAAGTCAGGCTACAGGGGCTTCTCAGATTGCTTTACTCCCCTCCCTTCCTAAGGTGTCTAGGCCCTCTCTTTCTGCTTCCAAGGCTTCTCCTAGAGGCAGGTCTAGTTTAGCTGCTGTGGGTGTCACTCCTAGTTCTTCAGGTTCTGTGCCCAAGAAGCACATGCTTAAAATGGCAGAAGATTTAATTGCTTTAATTAGAGGCTCTATGCCCCCTCCTGATAAGAGGCCTAGGATGGAGCCAGTGTTGGGGGATTATGAGCAGGCTTCAGATGTGTCTGAGTCTTCGGCTGAAGACTTGCAGGAGTATTCTCATTATTCTGATTCTGATGTTGATGATTCTACTCCTTCTGCTTCTCCTCCTGAGGATTTTTCTTTTTCAGAGACCCTTCACTCCATGAGAGAGCACTTTAAATGGGAAGGTCAGGACTTCTCTGACTCCAGGAAAAGGCTTAGGGAATTTTTGTTTTACCCAGCATAGGCCTTTGGCTATACCTCCTGTTTTGACTGTGGTGGAAGATGTGTTTGCAGAGGCTTCTCTTAATCCTGATTCCTTGCCTCCTGCTCCTGTTAAACCAGATAGGTATTACAGGGTGCCTGAAGCTCATAAGTATCTTTTTAAGAGTCCTAGGGCAGACCCAGAAACTGTTAGCCAGGGGCCTAAGGGTGTTAAGGCTTCTGTTGTCAAGAATCCAGTTCCTGCAGATAAAGAGGCCAGGGCCTTGGATAGATGGGGAAAGGAAGTTTATACTTCTTCCACCCTAGCCATGAGAGCTTTGAATTGCCAGTTTCATATGTTAAAATATCAAAATTATTTGCTTTCACAGTTGAAATCTAAGGTTGATGCTCTGGCGGAAGGTATTGATTGTAAAGAGTTACAGGATTTAGTGCATGTTTCTGAACAGGTGGGTAAGCATTCTTTGCAATGTGGTTTTGATGCTGTACAGGCCTCCTCTAGGGTGGCTGCCACTGGGTCAGTTCTTCGCAGGCATGCCTGGCTGAGGGATCAAAATTTATCTGACCATGTTAAAACTAGGATTTTGGATGCCCCTTTGCAATCTGATGTCTTGTTTGGTTCTCCTGTTGAGGCAGTTTTAAAGAAAATGGAAGACAAGGCTAAGTCTATGCAGACTGTTAAAGATTTTTGCAGGTTCAGCCTCCAAAGTTTAGTAGAAATTGGCCTACTAAGGATCCTTCTTATGATTCCCAGTCTAGGGGTAGATCTAGACGTGGCAGGGCAGAGGTCAGGGCTCTTTCAGGCCTAGAACAGGAGTTCTCCTGCACAGTCTTCGAGTGAGGGCAGGGGTCAGTCCGTACGTAAACAGACCCAATGAACCTACCTTTTCAGCTGCCAGAACCTTCGCCTGGCAGCACCTTTGGGAGGAAGGTTGGCACTTTTCAAAGAAAATTGGAGTTTGGTTACCCAAGACAAATGGGTACTGGATATCATACGTCACGGTTACAGGTTTTATTTCCATACCTTGCCTCCTTTCAAAGGCATGCCAGACATTCCTCCTCCACAAAGAATAGAGGCTCACAAGCAAATTTCACTGTTACTCCAAATAGGGTTCCTATGCCAGAAAGGGGCCTAGGATTTTATTCTCGCCTGTTCCTAGTACCAAAGAAGGGGAACACGTGGAGACCAATTTTGGATTTATCTATCCTCAACACTTATCTGGACATTCCCAAGTTCAAAATGTTGACGTTGCAGCAGCTTTTACCTCTGCTGGGCAAAGATCATTGGATGGTAACTTTGGACCTCAAGGAGGCTTACCTTCATGTTCCCATCAGAGTAAGTTGCAGGAAGTATCTGTTTTCGAGCTGGGACTTCTCACTATCAGTTCTCTGCATTAGAGTGTTCACGAAAGTTCTGGCTCCAGTGATAGCTTTCTTCAGGCTAAAAGGAATACAGATCTATCCTTATTTGGACGACTGCCTGATTCTGGCTCAAGGAAGGGAACAGCTTCTTCATCATTTGGAATATGTGATAGCAGTGCTAAGATGCCTGGGGTATTCTGTGAACGAAATAAAGTCCAGTCTAGTACCCTCTCAGGACATGTGCTTTCTGGGTGTGAGACTGAATACAGCATCCCAGATGGCCTTTTAACCCCGGACAAACAAAAGAGTCTATCCCTTTACTTCCATCAGCTATCTTATCAGTCCGGGCTGACTGCAAGGACAGTCCTTCAAGCCTTAGGGTTCATGACATCTTGTATTCTGGTGCTTCCCAATGCCAAACTGCATATGAGGAAGCTACAATGGTATCTCAAAATGTATGGACACAGCACTGCCAGGATCTGGACACTGTCATTCAAATAATACCTTGCATTCAAAAGGAATTTTTATGGTGGGCTCAGGAATGTCACCTAAACAAGGGACTCTCTGTGACCCGGCCAGAGGCGAGTCAGATTTTAACGACAGATGCCTCAGACATAGCTTGGGGAGCTCATCTAAATGGAAGGTGGATACAAGACAAGACTACAACATCTACATATCAACATGAAGGAGATGTTAGCAGTCCAGTTTGCATTAATAACTTTCAAGGATTTACTTCTTCCAGGGCAGGTGTTGATTCTAACAGACAACACAACTGTCATGTGGTACATCAACACACATTCTTATCCTCTGTGCAGGCAAGCAATGATTTTGTGGGAGACTGCTCTCAGTTTACATCTAAGTCTTCAGGCAAGGTTTCTGCCGGAGCACAGAACTCCTTAGCAGATGTGTTAAGCAGACAAATCATGGATCCCCACGAGTGGAAACTGGATCTTCATGTATTTCAGAAATTGACAGTGTCCGGGGGAACTCCAGACATAGATCTGTTCGCGTCTCCACTAAACCACCAGCTGCCAAAGTTTGGTTTCATCCCACAGCTTGGAAAGTGGATGCTCTTTCTTTCAGTTGGAAAAATCTTCATGTGTATGCCTTTCCACCTCTGCCTCTCCTCTCAAAGGTACTTCTGAAGGTCAGACAGGACAAGCCAAGGATGATTTTGATAGCTCCAGATTGGCCTCGACAGCACTGGTACCCACTACTGAGAAGTCTAGTACAGAAGCCTCCATGGCCTTTGCCTTTGATTCCACATCTGTTGTCCCAAGAGGACAGTCATTTGGTCAATGTCAAACTTCACTCTCTTCACCTAACAGCATGGCATATTCTGTTTTAAACCATAGAGGGTCTCAACTTCCACAACAAGTTTTGAATGTGATTTTGGAAGCTAGAAGGCCTATTACAAGGAAAAGATAAATGGAAGAGATTTTTGTTTTGGAGTGCAGCTAAGGATTTGGATGTTTCTGAGCCTGATTTAAGTGTGGCTCTTCAATATCTTACTGAGTTATTGGACAAAGGTTTGTCCTTCAAGATTCATGCTGCAGCAATTTCAGCTCACTATGACTGTGACCCACCATTGTTTTCTCATCCTTGGTTCAAGCAATTTCTTAGAGGGGCAAAGAATATAAGACCCCGAAGAGCTCCTACTCCTGCTTGGGATCTCAATTTTGTGTTGGAGAAACTCACTCTACAACCTTTTGAACCTGCAGCGACTGCTGAGTTGAAATATTTGTCATGGAAGACTGCTTTTTTGTTGGCCATTACCTCTGCAAGAAGGGTTTCTGAATTGCAGGCCCTTATGGCAGTTGAGCCTTTCTTAATTTTTCATAAGGACAGGGTATCTTTGCGTACTAATCCTTCCTTTATGCCTAAAGTGGTTTCTAGTGTGGCTTTAAACCAAACTATTCATTTGCCTACTTTTATGCAAATCCCCAAAATAAGATTTTGCACACTTTAGATGTACACAGGCAGTTGCGATATTATTTGGACAGAACTAAAGGGTTCAGACAATCTCAGCAGTTATTAGTTTCTTTTGCTTTGTGCTCTCAGGGCAAGCCCGTGTCAAAACAAACTATTTCTAAGTGGATTGATTTTGCATTGCTTTCTGTTATTCCCATCATGGCAAAGAGATTCCAGCTGAACTAAGGATATTTTGGAGGCAGCCACTTGGAGTTCAGTGCATACCTTTCTAGGCATTACCACCTTCCACTGTACTCTAAATCCAGGGTGTTGCAGGGCATTTTGGCAGCTCCTGCTTCTATATGATTTGGCCATCCTCCCTTACCTCTGCTTTGGGATTCTACAAGTGTTAGGACTGCAGCAATGTGAGATAAAGAACATAGTACAGTTTTGTACCTACCATAAATGTAGATGTTGAAGATCCACATTGCTGCAGTCATTTACCCCTCCCTCCTTCCCTCTGTAGTGTGAGGTGGTTGTGTGGGTTGAGTTATTCATCTGAGGTATATTGTGCATATTGTATATATGACTGAGGATATGGCGTCGGTCATGCGCATTGTACCCCTGGCGTTCTGATGTCAGTCAAATGACCACGCCAGCCCTATACTCTGATTCTGATATTGAATCGACGGGGACGGACTACCCAAGTGTTAGGACTGCACATTTATGGTAGGTACAAAACTGTACTTTTCCTACCTTTCCTGTAACTAGTGTAGTCCAGATTCAGATTTGCTGTATCCAGGACTGTATGTAAGCTTCTGAGCCCCCCAAGCTTTCTGTGTTGGAGGGAAGCCGCCTAGCTTATCAGTGGGAGTGGTAAGCACTAGGTAACCTATCTACCACATAAGAAGTGGTTCTGGCCCAGAAATTGTAGCTTTTGGCTGTTTGGGCAGTTTTTCCATCTCTCTCAGCTTTCTGATTTAAAAGCCTGCATTTGCACTTGTTTCCTGTAACTAGTTTAGTCCAGATACAGATTCTTAGTTTTTGCACTTGAATTTGCTTACTAGTGATCAGCACTTGTTCAGAACTTGTTGTAACCACTAAATAACCTACTAATTACTACAGCACTCAACCTTCCTCATTACCTAGAAGAAAACAGTTTTGGTACTTAACTTTCCTACCTTGCTTAGAGAAAAAGAGCTCTTTTACTCACTTTCTTCACTTATCTAGAGGAAAATAGTTTTTTTTATTCAGGCATGTGTAAGTGTCAGCTCCCAGTATTCTTTCCTGTCTATCTGATGAATCTGGGCATCTTGGGGCAATGTAGAAATTGCCTCATGTACACAGACAACCCTCTCCTCCTACCACCCAACACTACAACCTGTGAGATGCACTTATCTAGCCAAACTGGAGGTAAAGTTCTCTCCATCCAAGACTGAACTTGACAGTCAAGAGGAGAAGGTAAACACTTGCACCACACTCATCACATAGTCTCACTAAATCTACACCACCAAAATCCACAAATAGAAACACAAAAACATTTGCAGAGGCTCTCAATAATAATCTGCTCAATCACAGAGACCTCCATAGCAGAAATGCAAGCAACCTCCACCCCCAACACAACCCAAATGTTACATAGCCCGCAGACTCAGTCTACCACTCAACCACAGCCAATAAGGCAAAACAACGTACCCAACACACTAGTCATAGGTGACTCTATATCCCAAAACACATAAAACAGCACCAAAAACTAAAAAAAAACAACCACTGGAACCACAACACTCGAACACTGATTTATTTGAGTAAAGTAAAGCACTTTTCGTCTCCACAATAGTAGACTTCCTCATACAAGTTGCATAATAGTTTACTTCGTTTAAATACATGTCAGCTAGTTCAAATTAAAAACATTCAACCAATCACATACTGTTTCACATGACATAACTATATACAAATCTAAGATGAGGTTACGCTGTCATCTCCCTTTTAAAAATAAATAGTTATATGGTCAATAAATTTAATGAAATGACACCAAAAGTCTAAAAATATATGTATATAACTAAAATGAACAAGTTGTTATATTAAGGAAATAACATGTTTAGATGCTTCCCTAACGTGTTAAACTTTTCAACTTTAAAATACACACAATCAAAGTCGCTTCATTTAAGCCTGGAGGGGTGTAAGAATTCAGTCTGAGTTGCCAGAGAATTTCCTGTTTTTCTAACAGTAAATGTTTGGGACCTCCTTTAACACTGACGGGTACTTGACCTATCACTTTGAAAAGGAAGTAGTGTGTAGGGTATTCTATGCAGTGCCTAGCTAGTGCATTGGTTGGGGTCTTTTTTCTAATGTGGTAGGTGTGCTCAGATATCCTCTCCTTTAATTTCCTGTCAGTCTTTCTTACATCAAATGCTGGGCAGACCTGACAGGTTGCTAGGTAGACTACAGAGCTAGAATTACTGTTATATCTACCTTTCACTTCAAATCTACTGGTGCCTGTTCCCAGTTTGTTTCCTGTTGCTATGTATTTACAATAATTGCAACTTTTGCATTTGTAAGTACCTTCTGTTCTACAGAATGACCTGGTGTCTAAAATGTTTAGATTTCTCCTTTCTGTAAACAAGTAGTGGACCATTCCCTAGTTTCTCCAGGACGACTTGTTCTGTCACAAACAGGTTCCAATTTCTCCTTAATATACATTCAATTTCCTTTGCCTTTAGGCAAAAAGGAGTGATAAAGCTGGTACTCTGTTTTCTCAATGGTAGATCTAATTTCTGGCGGAAAATTCTGTACCAAGTTAGCAGACACTGCCACATCCCTAACCTCCTCTACTAGGGTACTGGGTAGGTAGACATGAGGATAGGTTTATAAAACCCTGTTCTTTTGTACTGCACCTCTTCTAACAGGTCAAGGACTAAACTATTTGGATATTCCCTTCTCAAAACATTTGTTTTAGTGTCTCACATTCATCAAAAGCACTGTCCTCTGTAAGATTTTTGACAATTGATGTTATGGATTTATATTTTTCTATCCCCACGAAGAAGGAATAGAATGGGTAGTGGAAAACAAATTGGGAAAGGGCACCAGTAGATTTGAAGTGAAAGGTAGATATAACTGTAATTCTAGATCTGTGGTCTTTTTAGCAACCTGTCAGGTCTGCCCAGCATTTTATGTAGGAAAGACCGACAGGAAACTAAAGGAGAGGATATATGAGCACACCTACCACATTAGAAAAAAGACCCCAACCAATGCACTAGCTAGGCACTGTAGAATACCCCACACACTAACTTCCTTTTCAAAGTGATAGGTCAAATTACCGTCAGTGTTAAAGGAGGTCCCAAGCTGCTAGAAAAACAGGAACTTCTCTGGCAACTCAGACTGAATTCTTACACCCTCCAGGTTTAAATAAAGTGACTTGATTGTGTTTATTTTAAAGCTGAAAAGTGCTAGGGGAGGAAACTCTTAACATGTTTTTCTTTAATATAACAACTTGTTCATTTTAGTTATATACATATATTTTTAGACTTTTGGTGTTATTTCATTAAATTTATGACCATAGAACTATTTATTTTTAAATAACCTCATTTTAGATTTGTATATAGATTTGTTTTGTATATAGTGATGTCATGTGAAACAGTATGTGATTGGTTGAATGTTTTTAATTTGAACTAGCTGACATGTATTTAAATTAAGTAAACTATTATGCAACTTGTCTGAAGTCTACTATTGTGGACAAAAAAGCTTTTACTCAAATCTGTGTTCAACTAATGTTTGGTTCCAGTGGTCGTTTTACTTATAGGTGAGACTATAGTCAGGTACACTGATGTCCCACTCACCAGGCTAAACAAGGAGAAGGTTACTGTCAGGTGCCAGGATCCTCCACATAACCCACTCACTCAGGTCACCCACAAGTACAAATATGACTGTCATTGTCCATGTTGGTGTGAACAACCTGCCTCTCCCTCTGACCATGAAAAAGGCATTGAAGGCTTTACTCTCCTTTCTGGCCCCAGTAGCAGGACAAACCCTAGCCCTGAGTAGCATTCTGCCATCACCCAGAATGATACCACAGTACAAGGACAAAATGATTGACTTCAACAATTGGCTGCTTCTGGTGTCATTCATCCAGTACCTGTCTGCCTGGGATGACATGGTTGACAGACCACAATGCTTTGCCAGACATGGCCTGCACCTGTCACCCTGGGATTCTGGATACTGGCTAAGGTTCTTGTCGCCCCTATAATGCCTTTTTAGGCAAGGTTCAAATGACAAATTCACCACGTAACAGGAACAGGCAAGCAAAACTGAGGGTGATGCTACTCAGTGCTAGAAGTCTAAATCTCAAAATGCTAAACTTTCGAGGACTCCTTAAAATGGAGAACATCGATATCTGTGCAGTGACTGACCCTCGTTCAAGGCTCCAGAGAGCACCCCTGCATTACCAAGCTATAACTCATACCACACTTTCGCCCCATGTAACTGACCCGAGCACCAAAGGTGGAGGTGTGTCCATATTCATTAAGGATATCCATAGCACTTTTCGTCTTCACAATAGTAGACTTCCTCATACAAGTTGCATAATAGTTTACTTCATTTAAATACATGTCAGCTAGTTCAAATTAAAAACATTCAACCAATCACATACTGTTTCACATGACATAACTATATACAAATCTAAGATGAGGTTACGCTGTCATCTCCCTTTTAAAAATAAATAGTTATATGGTCAATAAATTTAATGAAATAACACCAAAAGTCTAAAAATATATGCATATAACTAAAATGAACAAGTTGTTATATTAAGGAAATAACATGTTTAGATGCTTCCCTAACGTGTTAAACTTTTCAACTTTAAAATACACACAATCAAAGTCGCTTCATTTAAGCCTGGAGGGGTGTAAGAATTCAGTCTGAGTTGCCAGAGAAGTTCCTGTTTTTCTAACAGTAAATGTTTGGGACCTCCTTTAACACTGACGGGTACTTGACCTATCACTTTGAAAAGGAAGTAGTGTGTAGGGTATTCTATGCAGTGCCTAGCTAGTGCATTGGTTGGGGTCTTTTTTCTAATGTGGTAGGTGTGCTCGTATATCCTCTCCTTTAATTTCCTGTCAGTCTTTCTTACATCAAATGCTGGGCAGACCTGACAGGTTGCTAGGTAGACTACAGAGCTAGAATTACTGTTATATCTACCTTTCACTTCAAATCTACTGGTGCCTGTTCCCAGTTTGTTTCCTGTTGCTATTGTATTTACAATAATTGCAACTTTTGCATTTGTAAGTACCTTCTGTTCTACAGAATGACCTGGGGTCCGTGTCTAAAATGTTGTTTAGATTTCTCCCTTTTCTGTAAACAAGTAGTGGACCATTCCCTAGTTTCTCCAGGACGACTTGTTCTGTCACAAACAGGTTCCAATTTCTCCTTAATATACATTCAATTTCCTTTGCCTTTAGGCAAAAAGGAGTGATAAAGCTGGTACTCTGTTTCTCAATGGTAGATCTAATTTCTGGTGGAAAATTCTGTACCAAGTTAGCAGACACTGCCACATCCCTAACCTCCTCTACTAAGGGTACTGGGTAGGTAGACATGAGGATAGGTTTATAAAACCCTGTTCTCCTTTTGTACTGCACCTCTTCTAACAGGTCAAGGACTAAACTATTTGGATATTCCCGCCTCAAGAACATTTGTTTTAGTGTCTCACATTCATCAAGAAAAGCACTGTCCTCTGTAAGATTTTTGACAATTGATGTTATGGATTTATATTTTTCTATCCCCCACGAAGAAGGAATAGAATGGGTAGTGGAAAACAAATTGGGAAAGGGCACCAGTAGATTTGAAGTGAAAGGTAGATATAACTGTAATTCTAGATCTGTGGTCTACCTAGCAACCTGTCAGGTCTGCCCAGCATTTTATGTAGGAAAGACCGACAGGAAACTAAAGGAGAGGATATATGAGCACACCTACCACATTAAGAAAAAGACCCCAACCAATGCACTAGCTAGGCACTGTATAGAATACCCTACACACTACTTCCTTTTCAAAGTGATAGGTCAAGTACCCGTCAGTGTTAAAGGAGGTCCCAAACATTTACCGTTAGAAAAACAGGAACTTCTCTGGCAACTCAGACTGAATTCTTACACCCCTCCAGGTTTAAATAAAGTGACTTCGATTGTGTTTATTTTAAAGCTGAAAAGTTTAACATGTTAGGGAAACCTCTAAACATGTTATTTCCTTAATATAACAACTTGTTCATTTTTAGTTATATACATATATTTTTAGACTTTTGGTGTTATTTCATTAAATTTATTGACCATAGAACTATTTATTTTTAAAAGGGAGATGACAGCCTAACCTCATTTTAGATTTGTATATAGATTTGTTTTGTATATAGTGATGTCATGTGAAACAGTATGTGATTGGTTGAATGTTTTTAATTTGAACTAGCTGACATGTATTTAAATTAAGTAAACTATTATGCAACTTGTCTGAGGAAGTCTACTATTGTGGAGACAAAAAGCGCTTTACTCAAATCTGTGTTCAACGAATGTTGTGGTTCCAGTGGTCGTTTTTTACTTATAGGTGAGACTATAGTCAGGTACACTGATGTCCCACTCACCAGGCTAAACAAGGAGAAGGTTACTGTCAGGTGCCAGGATCCTCCACATAACCCACTCACTCAGGTCACTCCACAAGTACAAATATGACTGTCATTGTCCATGTTGGTGTGAACAACCTGAGAAGTACCTCCCTGGACTACATGAAAAGAGACATTGAAGAGCTCTCTGATCTTGTAGCCCAGGCAGGTATGACCCTAGCCCTGAGTAGCATTCTGCCATCACCCAGAATGATACCACAGTACAAGGACAAAATGATTGACTTCAACAATTGGCTAAGCTTCTGGTGTCATTCTAAACGGATCCAGTACCTGTCTGCCTGGGATGACATGGTTGACAGACCACAATGCTTTGCCAGACATGGCCTGCACCTGTCACCCCTGGGATTCTGGATACTGGCTAAGGTTCTTGTCGCCCCTATAATGCCTTTTTTAGGCAAGGTTCAAATGACAAATTCACCACCGTAACAGGAACAGGCAAGCAAAAACTGAGGGTGATGCTACTCAGTGCTAGAAGTCTAAATCTCAAAATGCACTAACTCGAGGGACTCCTTAAAATGGAGAACATCGATATCTGTGCAGTGACTGAGATCTCGTTCAAGGCTCCAGAGAGCACCCCTGCATTACCAAGCTATAACTCATACCACACTTTTCGGCCATGTAACCTGGACCGGAGCACCAAAGGTGGAGGTGTGTCCATATTCATTAAGGATATCCATACCTCCAGGCTAGTTGCTCAGCATAATGCAGCCGAGGTTATCCAAGTGCAACTAACTCTGGGCAAAACTGCAATCCAAATTGTAGCTTGCTACAGATCCCCCACCATGTCCCAGGATTCCCACTCCTGTTTTCTTGATGTACT
This sequence comes from Protopterus annectens, assembly GCF_019279795.1. NCBI lineage: Eukaryota > Metazoa > Chordata > Ceratodontiformes > Protopteridae > Protopterus > Protopterus annectens. Next base: position 1,408,481,888 of record NC_056728.1, on the reverse strand, counting down.
GGAAAATATTAGGGTTCAACCAAACACCCTAATAATGGGCGATTTCAACTACCCCGCCATTAACTGGGAAAACTACTCATGTATCAACTCCTTCGCTCAACGCTTTCTGGAATTCATAAATTCCAGTGCGCTGGATCAACTTATCCACACTCCCACCAGGGCCAACAATATACTAGATCTAGTCATTACCAGCATGAGTGACCGGTGTTCCACACCTGAAGTCACGCCTCATTGGTCCGATCTGACCATAAGCTAATTACCCTAGATATCCACATCCTGCCCCCACCACCCATTAAGGAAACCACGGTAAAAAAAATTCTCCAAAGTCAACTTCATGCTTAAGACAGAAGTGGTGAACTTCATGACACCCATGCAGATGGACAATACAGTTATGACTACTGAATACTACACAATTGCACTTTATAAGCACTTACACAAGTGCATGGATCGTGCTATCCCAAACAGAACCAAGATGCTGTCCTCCAAAAAATGGAAGCCAATCTGGTGGTCCCTGCCATAAACAAACTATACAACAGAAGGAAGAAACTGTTGCAAAAGAGAGTAAAATCCCATGAGTGAAGGAGCTCCCTGGTCAGCCTCAGTAAGAAGCTGCAATCCCTAATAAAATCTTCCAAAGCTAGTTGCAAAAACAAAATTGCCACTGATTCTAAAGACAACCACAAAGCATTCTATAGCTATGTCAAGAATCTCAGTGGCAACACTCAGATCTGCTCTGAGTTACAGCACAATGGCACTAAATATACAGCCCCAAATGATATTGCGAACATCCTGGCAGATAGGTTCAGTGCTAACTTTACCCCCATTTCACCCCCTAAAGATCCCATCTCTATACCGGAAGAATGCAACGTTCCTCTAATCACGGCTGCACAGGTAAAAACCACGCTCTCCAAAGCCAAGAACACTGCATCCATGGGACCAGACAACATCCCAGGCTGCATTCTACACAAACTACAGAACGAACTGGCACCCCACCTAAATACCATGTTCAATCATAGCCTCACCTCAGGCTTTGTGCCTGCTGAGTGGCGCACAGCGACGGTTGTCCCACTCCACAAGGAGGGAGCCACCACGGACCTCGGGAACTACCGCCCCATTAGCCTGATGAGCCTGGTCTGCAAGGCCATGGAACGTATCATCATGGAACTTCTAAACAAAGACATTGGTTATCTCCAAACTCTGGACCCCACCCAGTTCGGGTTTGTAAAAGGCAGTTCATGTCTCCTAAACCTGATAGACTTCTTTGAAGCAGTCACCAAAGCTGTAGACGAGGGTAAGGTGGTTCACACAGCCTATCTAGATCTTGCCAAGGCTTTCGACATCCTCCTCCACTCTGGAATTATAGATAAACTCACTAAACTAGGTATAAATCCCTATCTCACAAGATGGGTTGCCAACTGGCTCACTGACAAAACCCACACTGTGAAAGTAGCAGACTCTAAATCCGACTTCAGACCAGTGACAAATGGAGTACCACAGGGTTCAGTCCTGGGTCATCTCCTGTTAGCCTGTACTTCAAGGAAGTAGATACTAAACACAGAAGGTCTTTGGCTAACGAAGTTTGCAGATGACTGCAAACTAGGAGCCATAATCGAAACTCCTAACGATGTGGACATCCTACAAAAGGGCCTCACTGAGACAGATGCCTGGTGTCAAAGCCATGGCCTCAAGCTCAATGCCAAAAAGTGCATTGTCATCCCCTTTGTTAAAAACTCTGTACCCATGAACTACAACATAGGCAGTAGTATACTTAACACCGAAAGTGTGATAAGAGACCTTGGGAACACAGATGGACAGTAGTCTCTCCTTTGATCACATCGCCATAGTAATCAGGAAATCCTACGTTGCACACCTAATCACAAAATGTTTCTCATCCGGAAAAAAAGATGTCTTTGTTCCCTTCTACTCATCACTCATTAGACATTATAGAGTACAATGCCCCTTTTGGGTATGTACCTCACAAGACATCTACAACAACTGGAAAGGCCGCAGAAATACCTCACGAAGAGGATTACTGGCCTCAAACAGATGCCAACGCAGACTGTCTCAAAAAACTCCAGCTTTACTCAGTCGCATATCACCTACTCAGAGGTGATCTCTGCCTAACATACAAAGCTATGCCAAACCCAGAGCTGTTGGACATGCTCCACTTAAAGAAGTCCCAATCCCTCCGAACTACACACTCTAGGGACCTAATCCTTGTCACACAATAAACACAACATGCCGGAGGGATAGATTCCTGTCCCAGAGACTCTCCATACTCTGGAATAAACTACCTATCTATATCAAACAAAGCTCCTCGTTGGTACTCTTCAAGAAAAATCTTGATGATTGGATGGGAAATAGGAAATTCACCCCGGAGATCACTTCTGTGGCTCTGCTCGACATGGGCACAGGAAAATAATTTTCTTGGGTGGCAAAAGCCAGGGTACCTTTTTGACTGGGCTTGTATAGGCCCTAGGGCCGATAGCGTAGTACCTACCTATGAACCTAAGAAAGGTGTATGGTCTTCCCAAAGCCCCAACCTAGAGGAGACTGCTTTGGAGACTTTTGCACTGGCCCATCTGCTTCCTGGGTGTCCCCCCGTAGATTCATTTATTGCCTTGCTGTCTACCAGGGCTTGGAAGGAACTGGACACTGTAGAGCCTTTACCCAAATGGGCGGATAAGATGCTTATTGCCCCTCAGATTACACTGGACAAAAGAGACTCCAGTAGATGCCATGGTTGTTGCAGCAACCACCAAAAAGGAGCTGGCTCACGAAAGCTCCACTGTCCATCCCCCTGACAGGGAGTGTAGGACTTTGGACAGATTTGGACAGAGGGTTATGGTTCTGCTACATTTGCTTTGTGAGTGATAAACTCCTTATCCCACTTAATCAGGTTACACAGGGCCTTAATCAAAGAAAACTCTAGCTCAGTCCCCTGAGTCCATGTTTGATGAGGAACAGAAAACCTTTTCCTCCAGAATGGCCAGTCTCCAATCAATATCCATCTTGTCCATAATGTTGATTTCCAGTGCTGCAGAGGGCACCTCAAGGGCAGCCAGTTCCGGTATTGTCTGTAGGTGCCATGCCTGGATGCGGTTGTGAGTTTGCGGAACCCTTCAAGGCATCATTTGTCAGTGCACTTTTTATGATTCGTCCTTGTTTGGCCCCACAGAGAGAGACTTGTAGCGAGAAAGATGGAAAGACCTGGTCTGCTGTCTGGGTCCATTTTTTCATACCACAGAGATCCTTCTCCAGGAATTAGTGTGGTGGGAAAAATTGTGGTTCAAGAAGCTTCAGGGTCCTTTTCATCTAGCTAATGAAGACTTTTCTCCCAGAGGCAGAGGGGGAAATAGTTATGGTGGTAGATGCTGCCCCCTGGGACAGAGGGGGCCTGAAAAATCAGGGGTCTCAATTTGTTTTCAGACGGAACCTTCCAGCACCCCGGAAGGGTTGCCCAACTGCCCTGCTCTGGAGGCAGTCGGGGAGTTACTTATCCTTGTATCCAGAAGCCTGGATAGCCATCACAAATGACGGATGGGTGGAAAGGCTCAAATTCAGCAGACACTCCATTCCCTTTTTAAATTTCTCCAAGCCAAGGACTCTCCTCCCTGATGTAGCACCCAATCAGAGGATGGTAGCAGTTATAGAAATTGCAAAGCTGCTCCAAAAAAAGTCATCCAGGAGGTCCCTCCCAAACAAGTCAGATCGGGCATTTACTCAAGGTCCTTTAGTCCCAAAGAAGACAGGAGACCTAAGGCCATTCTTGGATCTACCATCTCTGAACAAGTGAGTAAGGAACTCTAAATTTAGGATGGTCATTATCCAGTCCATCTGATCTCTTCTAAAGATGGACAACTGGATGTACTCGATACACCCGAAGGATGCGTACTACCACATCAAATGGACAGGTGCTTCAGTATCTTCGCTTCAGGCTGGGAACTAGTGACTTTCAATTCTGAGTACTCCCGTTTGGTCTCACCACAGCTCCCAGGGTATTTACTAAATGCGTTGCAGTAGTTGCAGCTCATCTCAGACTGTGTGGATTCCGTGTGTTTCCTTATCTGGACGACTGGCTCCTAACCGCTTTGACCAGGCATCAACTCTTCCAAGCCAGAGATAACCTGTTGCAACTAGCTCTCACTCTCTGAATCAGTTACTACCTGTTCAACTGGCAGACTTCATTAGAGCACGTTTGGACTCGAGCAAAGCTATGGACTACCTGTCCTCCAGACAGTGTTTCTACCCTAAGGCTGCATATCTTGCAAATCCTAAAAATTCCAGACCCTCCAGCAAAATTAGTGCTCAGGGCATTAGGCTTGATGGCTGCCACAATAACTCTATTACCTACAGCAAGTTTGCAGATGAGAATCCTGCAGTGGACATTCAGTCCAGTGGTCTTTATGCCATCACCCAGTGAACCACCCAGTAAAGATTTCACATGTATCCAATGATTCTCTCCAGTGGTGGCCTCAAGCCCCCAAAGTCACCCAAAGATACCCCTTTGTTCTTCCCCCACCAAGTGTCACATTGACCATGGATGTCTCCTAGATGGGGAGGGAGCATTTTCTGGGATGGACAGTCTAAGGTAAGTGGACTTTTCATGAGAGTGGTCCTTCTAACGTTACAAGCACTACACAGCTTTTCTCCCTTTCTAGGGATTGTTGCAATCCAGACAAACATGTCTGTAGTGTGATACATCAACAAGCAGGGAGGAACCAGATCTTATCCACTGTGTCAAGAAGCAGTGAGTGTGTGGCAATAGGTGATGTCTGCCAACCGCTTTTTAACCCCAGTGCACATTCTGGGGGAGTACAACATTCTAGCAGACAGTCTCAGCAGAGTTTTACTGTTGCCTCATGAGTGGTCTCTAAATCCATCAATGGCAAGCATGATCTTCCTCAAATTGGGTCAAACTTGCTGCGATCTGTCTGCACCCCCCCCCCCAACAAATGCATCAGGTTCTTTGTCTTGATCCTCCCTCAGGGACAGTCACCAAGAGTCCATGCTTGGCCCCCGGTCTACTTGATGCATTCCCCCCCTTACCCCTAATTCCCAAATTCCTTCAGAAAGCACACTGGTTGAGCAACCTAATCCTCTCTCTTCCTTTCTGGCCTCACCAGGTCTGGTTCACCTTCCTTTGGTCTTGCCTGATCTGCCCACCATGGACACTGGAACCACTTCCAGATTTACTGTCCCATCCCTCAGGGTATCTTCAAGGCCTAAAATTGACTTCATGGTTTCTCCAGTTCCAATGATGGTTAGACATTCCAGGCTCTCATCCTACGTACAAAGGATTTTGATTTCTTCCCACAGAATATCTACCAGAAAAATCTTCAAGATAAAGTGGAAGAGATTTTCTCTCTGGGCTCAACAGAAGCTAATGGATCTGTACAGCTCCTCTTCCAGTAGTATTGGATTTTCTTTCTTTCATTTTCCAAAATGGAGCCAGCTGTTCCACTGTGGAAGTTCATTTGGCAGCTATTTCAGATTTATATATTAGAGAGAATTCCTCTGTAGCTTTGTCAGAATTCTGCAAGTCTTTTCTCTGAGGTACGTTATGTATCCTCCAATCAAAAATACAACTCCTCCCAAGACCCAACTTTGATTTTACAGGCATTAGTTCTTCCCTCTTTTGAACCTGCAGTTAAGGTAGATTTGAAGTTTTTTTTCCTGGAAAACAGCTTTTTTAATAGCTATCACTTCAGCTAAGAGTTTCTGAACTGCAGGCCCTTTTGCCTAAACCTCCTTATTTATATTTCCTTAAAGATATTGTATCCATGCAGACCAACCCTTGCTTTTTACCTAAAGGTGCTAGAGAAAACAATATCCATCAGTCTGTTAACCTACCAGATGTTCTTCATCTCACATTGCTGCAGTCCTTACACTTGGGTAGTCCGCTGTCCTCGGTCGGCCCGAATATCAAAGTATTAGGCTGACATCGGTCAAGGCACTTAAAACTGACATCAGGACGTCAGGGTACAAATGCGCATGACCGACGTCATATCCTCAGTCTTTTTTGCCATATGGTCCGATGCAGAAGCAGCGTTGCAAGTGCCGTTCGGCGTTCTGAAATTTTTCGAATTCGGAGTTTCAGACCGAGTCAAAGTTGGCTAAGTACCCGTTGGGAATATTTTAGTTTTTCTTGCCTCAGTGGTTTACCGGATGTCAGAAAAAGTGAATAACTGTATTTCTTGTGGGAAACAGATACCGCATAGAGATTATCATACTTTGTGTATTCCTTGTTTGGGGCCTGAGCACGACGTTGTTGGGTGTCGCTTTTGTGCTAGGTTCAATAAAGCGCACTATTAGCGAAGGTTAGATTGTGCCAGGTTGGTTTTCCGGAAGCGGTGCAATTATAATATGCCGTCGGATGCTCCGACGCCCGCTTCTTCGAAGAAGCGCAAAGACAAAGCAGCTAAACCCAGGCAAGAAGAGTCGTCCGTACTGGACGCCGGTTCTTTAGAGGCATCAGTGGAACCGGTGGTTCCGCCGGGGGCTTCTCTGGAGTCCCAGGGGGAGACTTTGATATTGCAGGATGTGGCCTCTCAGGAGGCAGGTCAGGCTGAAGAGGCTTCTCAGGTTACTGTACTCCCCTCCCTTCCTAGGGTGGTTAGGCCCTCTCCTTCTGTTTCCAAGGCTTCTCCCAGAGGCAGGCCAGGTTTAGCTTCTGTTGGTGTCACTCCTAGTTCATCAGGATCTGTGCCCAAGAAGCATATGCTTAAAATGGCAGAAGATTTAATTACTTTGATTAGAGGTTCTTTGCCCCCTCCTGATAAGAGGTCTAGGGTGGAACCAGAGTTGGGGAGTTTTGAGCAGGCTTGGATGTTTCAGAGTCTTGGCTGAAGACTTGCAGGAGTATTCTCCTTATTCTGATTCTGATGTGGATGATTCTACTCCTTCTGCTTCTCCTCCAGAGGATTTTTCTTTTTCAGAGACTCTTCATTCCATGAGGGAACATTTTAAGTGGGAAGGTCAGGACTTCTCTGATTCCAGGAAAAGGCTTAGGGAATTTTTGCTTTTACCCCAGCATAGGCCTTTGGCTATACCACCTGTTCTGGATGTTGTGGGAGATGTGTTTGCAGAGGCTTCACTTAATCCTGATTCTTTGCCTCCTGCTCCTGTTAAACCGGACAGGTATTACAGGGTGCCTGAAGCTCATAAATATCTTTATAAGAGTCCTAGGGCGGACCCAGAAACTGTTAGTCAGGGACCTAAGGGTGTCAAGGCCTCTGTTGTAAAAAATCCGGTTCCTCTAGATAAAGAGGCCAGGGCTTTGGATAAATGGGGAAAGAAAGTTTATACTTCTTCCACCTTAGCTATGAGGGCTTTGAATTGTCAGTTTCACATGTTGAAATATCAAAACTATCTTCTTTCTCAATTGAAGTCTAAGGTAGATGCTCTGGCGGAAGGTATTGAGTGTAAAGAATTACGAGATTTGGTACATGTTTCTGAACAGGTGGGTAAGCATTCTTTACAATGTGGTTTTGATGCTGTACAGGCCTCGTCTAGGGTGGCTGCCACTGGGTCAGTTCTTCGCAGGCACGCCTGGCTGAGGGATCAGAATTTATCTGACCATGTTAAGACAAGGATTTTAGATGCTCCTTTACAGTCTGATGTGTTGTTTGGTTCACCTGTGGAGGCAGTCTTAAAGAAAATGGAAGACAAGGCTAAGTCTATGCAGACTGTTAAAGATTTTTGCAAGTTCAGCCTCCGAAGTTTAGTAGGAATTGGCCTGCTAAGGGGTGGATGTACCCTTCTTATGAGTCACAGTCTAGGGGTAGATCTAGACGTGGCAGGGGCAGAGCTCAGGGCTCTTTCAGACCTAGAACAGGAGTTCACCTGCACAGTCTTCGGGTGAGGGCAGGGGCCAGTCCTTTCGTAAACAGGCCCAATGACCTACCTTTTCAGCTGCCAGAGCCTTCTTGTCTGGCAGCACCTTTGGGAGGAAGGTTGGCACTCTTCAAGGAAAATTGGAGTTTAATTACCCAAGACAGATGGGTATTGGATATCATACACCAAGGTTACAAGTTTTATTTCCATACTTTGCCTCCTTTCAAAGGCATGCCAGACGTTCCTCCTCAGCAAAGAATAGAGGCTCACAAACAAATTTCTCTGCTGCTTCAAATGGGGCCATTCAGCCGGTCCCTCTGCCAGAAGTGGGCCTAGGATTTTATTCTCGCCTGTTCCTAGTACCAAAGAAGGGGAACACGTGGAGACCAATTTTGGATTTATCTATCCTCAACACTTATCTGGACATTCCCAAGTTCAAAATGTTGACGTTACAACAGCTTTTACCTCTGCTGGGCAAAGATCACTGGATGGTGACTCTGGATCTCAAGGAGGCTTACCTTCATGTTCCTATCAGGCTAAGTTGCAGGAAGTATCTGCGTTTTCGGGCTGGGATTTCTCATTATCAGTTCTCTGCATTGCCCTTTGGCTTATCTACTGCGCCCAGAGTGTTCACGGTTCTGGCTCCAGTGATAGCTTTCTTCAGGCTAAAAGGAATACAGATCTATCCTTATTTGGACGATTGCCTGATTCTGGCTCAAGGAAGGGACGAACTTCTTCATCATTTGCAATATGTGATAGCAGTGCTAAGATGCCTAGGGTATTCTGTGAACGAAATAAAGTCCAGTCTAGTACCCTCTCAGGACATGTGCTTTCTGGGTGTGAGACTGAATACAGCATCCCAGATGGCCTTTTTGACCCCGGACAAACAAAAGAATCTTTCCCTTTACTTCCATCAATTGTCTCATCAGTCCAGGCTGACTGCAAGGACAGTCCTTCAAGCCTTGGGGTTCATGGCATCTTGTATTCTGGTGCTTCCCAATGCCAAACTGCATATGAGGAAGCTGCAATGGTATCTCAAAAATGTTTGGACACAGCACTGCCAGGATATGGACACTGTCATTCAGATAATACCTTGCATTCAAAAGGAATTTTTGTGGTGGGCTCAGGAATGTCACCTAAACAAGGGACTCTCTGTGACCCGGCCAGAGGAGAGTCAGATTCTAACGACAGATGCCTCAGACAAAGCTTGGGGAGCTCATCTAAATGGAAAGTGGATACAAGACACGTGGCCTGCCAGACTACAACATCTACATATCAACTTGAAGGAGATGTTAGCAGTCCAATTTGCATTGATAGCTTTCAAGGATTTACTTCTTCCAGGGCAGGTGTTGGTTCTAACAGACAACAACTGTCATGTGGTACATCAACAAGCAAGGGGGAACACATTCTTATCCTCTATGCAGACAAGCAATGATTTTGTGGGAGACTGCTCTCAGTTTACAGCTAATTCTTCAGGCAAGGTTTCTGCCGGGAGCACAGAACTCCTTAGCAGATGTGTTGAGCAGACGAATTATGGATCCCACGAGTGGAAATTGGATCCTCATGTATTTCAGAAATTGACAGTGTCATGGGGAACTCCAGACATAGATCTGTTCGCTTCTCCACTAAACTACCAGCTGCCAAAGTTTTGCACAAAAAGGTTTCATCCCACAGCTTGGAAAGTGGATGTTCTTTCTTTCAATTGGAGCAATCTTCATGTGTATGCCTTTCCACCTCTGCCTCTCCTCCCAAAGGTACTCCTAAAGGTCAGGCAGGACAAGCCAAAGTTGATTTTAATAGCTCCAGATTGGCCTCGACAGCACTGGTACCCATTACTGAGAAGTCTGGTACGGGAGCCTCCATGGCCTTTGCCTTCGATTCCACACCTGCTGTCTCAGGAGAACAGTCATTTACTCAATGTCAAACTTCACTCTCTTCACCTAACAGCCTGGCATATTCTGTTTTAAACCTTGGAGGGTCTCAGCTTCCACAGCAAGTTTTGAATGTTATTTTGGAGGCCAGAAGGCCTAGTACAAGGAAAGTGTACGCAGATAAATGGAAGAGATTTTTATATTGGAGTGCAGCAAAGGAATTTGATGTTTCTAAGCCTAATTTAAGTGTGGCTCTTCAATATCTTGCTGAGTTACTGGACAAAGGTTTGTCCTTCTCTTCTATTAAGATTCATGCTGCAGCAATTTCTGCTCACTATGACTGTGACCCACCATTGTTTTCTCATCCTTTGTTTAAGCAATTCCTTAGAGGGGCAAAGAATATAAGACCCCCACGTAGAGCTCCTACTCCTGCTTGGGATCTCAATTTTGTGTTGGAGAAACTCACTCTACAACCTTTTGAGCCTGCAGCTACTGCCGAGTTGAAATATTTATCATGGAAGACTGCTTTTTTGTTGGCCATTACCTCTGCGAGAAGGGTTTCTGAATTACAGGCCCTTATGGCAGTTGAGCCTTTCTTAATTTTCCATAAGGACAGAGTATCTTTGCGTACTAATCCTTCCTTTATGCCTAAAGTGGTTTCTAGTGTGGCTTTAAACCAAACTATTCATTTGCCTACTTTTTATGCAAACCCCCAAAATAAAGGGGAGAAGATTTTGCACACTTTGGATATACACAGGCAGTTGCGATATTATTTGAACAGAACTAAAGGGTTCAGGCAGTCTCAGCAGTTATTTGTTTCATTTGCTTTGGGTTCTCAGGGCAAGCCTATTTCAAAGCAAACTATTTCTAAGTGGATTGGGTTTTGTATTGCTTTCTGTTATTCCCATCATGGTAAGGAGATTCCAGTTGGGATTAGACCTCATTCCACTAGGGCTACTGCCACTTCTACAGCTTTTCTAAGGGGGGTGGCAACTAAAGATATCTTAGAGGCAGCCACTTGGAGTTCAGTGCATACTTTCTCTAAGCATTACCACCTTCCTCTTTACTCTAAATCTAGGGCTGGTTTTGCCACTGCAATTCTACAGGGCATTTTGGCAGCACCTAATGCTTTATAGTTTTGCCATCCTCCCTTACCTCTGCTTTGGGATTCTACCCAAGTGTAAGGACTGCAGCAATGTGAGATGAAGAACATAGTACAGTTTTGTACCTACCATAAATGTAGATGTTCAAGCTCTACATTGCTGCAGTCAATCCCTCCCTCCTTCCCCTCTGTACTTAGAGGCGGTGGTGTGGTTTGGGTTGTAAATATTGTGGATATTGTATATATTGTACATATGGTTAGTGCAAGGGTGGTTGGTTGTTTTTTGCTGTCTTTTGGTTTTGGCCTTTCTTTTTAGGGTCTTCTGACATCTGGGGCAAGAAAAGACTGAGGATATGACGTCGGTCATGCGCATTTGTACCCTGACGTCCTGATGTCAGTTTTAAGCGCCTTGACCGATGTCAGCCTAATACTTTGATATTCAGGCCGACCGAGGACAGCGGACTACCCAAGTGTAAGGACTGCAGCAATGTAGAGCTTCGAACATCTACATTTATGGTAGGTACAAAGCTGTACTTTTTCTTTTCAAATTTTCAAATCATGGGAGAATACATGCTGCATCTTATTGATTATCATAGACAGGTTTTTATCTAGACAGGACAAAATCTTTCAGGAATTCTGATGAGCTGTTCATATCTTTCTCAGATGTTAGGAAAGTGACAGCAGTTGCCAAATCCACATTGGCTAAATAGCTGTGAAATTACATTCCCTTTGCCTATTCTTCGAAACGTATTCCCTTGTCTGGACTTGTCAAAGCTCATGCTGCATGATCCATTGTGACATCTCAAGCCTTTTGTTCAAGGGTGTCAATTGATGACATTTGTGCAGCTGCTTTTTGGTCAAACTCTCATACCTTTATTACAAATTATAAACTGGACATCATTTCCCGGAGTAGAGCTGCTTTTGGCTATGCAGTGCTCCAGAATATCCTTCAGTGAGGGCCACCCTAGGTTCTTTGTAGCTGGGGACTCTGTCCAACAGGTTGAGGAATGAATGAAAATGACATCATCAGATAGTTATATGTACTTAACATAATGTTCCATCTGTGTTGGCCATTTTCATTCTTCCTCAACATCTCCGCTGTCCTTCCCCTCTCCATAATTACAAAAGCCCTGATGGAGATACTAGTAGGAACAACTGTCCCTGAACTGTGTAGTCTGTATTCTTTAGTTCTGTATGGTGGGTATGCGATTACTTTTAAATGTGTTATATAGCTGTCTTTTTGAATATATATTAGCAGCAAACTCTATCTGAGGTAGTCGGGGAGAAGAGAATGAGGCATTATGGGATGGAGAGGAGGAGCTTGAGCTTTGGATCCAAAGCGTGTAAAGCAGCAGAGTCTGATCTGAAACCCACAGGTTGAGGAAGAATGAAAATGGACAGCACAGATGGAACGTTATGGTAAGTACATAACTTCTTTTTCTGTTTGCTAGGCGTTTACATCCCAGACATTGCGATCACGTTTATCCTTGCTTCAGTACTCTTCTGGAGACCCAACATCTGAAATGCTTGGCCTGCTCCAAGATGGCGGATTCCACGTCCCCAGACTTACTCCTTAAGAAAAAGCTTAAAAGACCTAGATATATCCACTAAGGTTTTAGTACCTGTGGTACCTTAAATTCCATCTCAAATATCTCCGTTCAAGACTTTGGAGTTTGGTATGGCATCAGAGTATCTTATGACTGAGGAATCCTGAGAAAGATGAACCTTGTATTATCAACTGGGAGGGCCCAGAGGGAGTCTACCAAATAGTAGTTAAGGAGGAAATCTCAGGTAAACTTGCGTACATCCAGGTTCTGAACCAGTATGCTGGGTTCGGGAGGACATCATGCCTAAAAAGAAGCGCCAAGAAAACTAAACATTTGGAGAAGGAATGGGTGGACTTTTTTCAAGGCTTGCTCAAAGCCATTTTAGGCCTGATCCCTCCTTTTCTTCACATAGCATAAGTTAATCTGTCAAACGCTTAATAGAGACTACTTCATTAAGACCTGGTGTCTTATCAGCATTAAGAGACAGAATCCATTCTGCAGATTCTGTGCGATTGAAGTTGTCTCTCTTAAGCCTTTTTTAAAAGCTATACCTCTCAAACATTAAGTATAGGACTGTCTTTTATATAATTTTTGTATATTTTTTGTTTTCTGTTTGTTTTATTTGCTTGCTTTCTAGTTGTGATATTTTTCTTTCAGATAATTGTTGCTTTGATTAGTGCCTTAATTGACTGATTAACTCATGCTATTTAAGTGCTTTTGTTACTAGTTTAGAACAGTCTGAAGCAGTGAGAGCCGTGAAAGCGCTAACTCTCTTTTTGTGTGCATTAAAGTTTTTTGTTTTACCTTCAGCTGTGTTAGTTTCGGTACTTTTTTGTTTTTTAGTAGTTTCTTGTTATTATACCATTCTATTTTTTATTCCCAGCATATTTTTTGTACTTAAGGTACTACAATTTCTTGGAAGTTGGCACCCCTGATATTCTAAGTGTTTCACTGTTGCAGTCATCACATTTGAGTTATCTGCTTGCAGGTAGCCCTCAGTCGGCCTTATTATCAAAGTCTTGGGTCCTGCTTCGGTTGCTGTCTCATCTTCCATGACGTCAGGTAGTCATGGGTATAAAACATGCAGCCGACGCCGTTACATCAGTCTTTCTTGCCGTGTGGTGCCCAAAGCAGTTCGCAAGTGCCGATCGGCCGACTCCTGAAATATTCATTTTCGAGTTTTAGATCTGAAGTCTTCAACTAAGCCAAGTACCCCGTTGGGGATCCTTCTTCTTGCTCTAAACCGACGTCAGTAAAGGTTAACATTGTATTTCTTGTGGAAAGCAAATACCTCATAAAGATTTTCATTCGTACTGCATTCCTTGCCTAGGCCCAGACCACAATGTACCTTGCTGTCAGTTTTGTGCCTTATTCAAACCTCGTATTATTCATCGTTGGTTCGTTTTCACATCTAAATATTTTGGTACTCCGTTCAATTATCCAGATATGGCTTCGGTAAGCCACCCGACTACCGACATTCTGAAAAAATGCAAAGATAAAGACAGAGACAGACCGCATAGGTCCAAAGCTGCCGACAATGCTTCTCCTAAGCTAGTTGCCAGTTCTCCAGTACTCAGACGCTTTCGCAGCCCCCAATACCTGCTACTTCAGATTTGCAGGCATCTACTGAGACCCATTCGGATTCCGGTATGCCACAAGATGCTTCTTCAGCTGTGGAACCTGCAGATGTCTCTATCTTGGATGGGTCCGAAGCCGCTGTGCAGGCACCTGCTTCTGAGGGTGTATTCAGGCCTACTGACTTGCATATTAAACCAGCGCCATCTTCTTCAAAGCCTAAAACTCGATAAATGCCTTGAAAACCGACGCCCAGACTACATGGTCAGGCCTCTATGCCTAAAAAACAAATAAGAATTGCTGAAGACTTTTACTTTGATCAGGGGAAGCCACCCTTCTCCCTCTAAGAGACCTAGGACTGATTTTCCTTCTGATTCTTCTGATCAGGATTCTGAAATTTCTGTTTTCTCTGATGACCAGGAGTTGCCCTTATCTACCTATGAGGATTCTGATGCAGAGGGCTCCATTCCCTCTGCTTCCCCTCCAGAGGATTTCTCTTTTGGTGAAACCTTGCATACTCTTGGGGAGCATTTCCGCTGGGAAAGCCAGGATTACTCGGACTCCAAAAAGAGGCTTAGGGAATTCTTACTCCTACCTCAACACAGGCCTTTAGCCATCCCTGCTGTACTGGACCTTGTAGATGATGCCTTCTCGAAATCTAGCCTGGCTCCTGACTCTCTACCTCCTGCTCAAAGAAAACCTGACCGGTATTACAGGGTTTCTGACTCTCTCAAGTTCCTCTAAAAACCTACTGCGGATCCTGAGACCATTTCACAGGGACCCAAGGGCATTAAGGCTACTACTGCCAAAAACCCTACCCCCTCTGATAGAGATGCCAGGGCCCTGGATAGATCGGGTAAGACTTCTGCAACCTTAGCCATTAGGGCCTTAAACTGCCAGTTTCATATGTTAAAGTATCAGCAGTATATTATTGGATTGCTTAAACAGAAAATGATGATTCATGACTGTGCTGAAAATAAAGAATTACAGGATTTAATGCATTCTGCTGAACAAGTTCGAAAACATACTTTGCAGTGTGGTTTTGATTCATTAGAGGCATCTTGCAGCGCTGCTGTCACTGGGTCTGTACTTAGAAGGTATGCTTGGCTTAAGGAGCAATCTTTGCCAGATCATGTTAAAGCTAAATTACTGGATGCTCCCTTAAACAAAGACCGCCTGTTTGGCAACAAAGCAGTAGTAGTCCTTAAAAAGATGGAGGAAAAAGCAATATCTCTGCAAACTGTTAAAGATTTCCTGCAAGTACAGTCTCCCAGATTTAGTAGGCAATGGCCTTCTAAGAATTGGTCCTTTCCTGCCTCTTCCAGGCCTTCTTAGTTCAAACCCAGAACCAGCAGAACACCCAGGATTCAGTCCCAAGGTACTCAGGCCTAAGCTGTGGGGGGCTCCAACTTCAAAAACTGGGAGTGGTAAGACACTCCCTTATGGTAAACTGTCACAATGACTTAACTTAAAACCTTCCAAGCCCTGCTCAGCTGACTGTTCCTTTAGGGAGAAAGATCGCCCTGCATGCAAAAAATTGGGAACTCATTACCCAAGACAAATGGGTTTTAAATATAGTTTTCCAAGGATACAGATTCCACTTCCACTCCTTACCAATCCCAAACGGTTGTCCAGACCTACCCCCAAATCAGTGGGCAGAGGCTCAAAGGCAAGTACTCTCTCTTTAGCATAAAGGCTATTCAAACTGTACCAGAAGAGGAAAAAGGACAAGGTTTCTATTCAAGACTTTTCCCGGTAACCAGAAAAGACCACTCATGGCATCCTATCCTGGACCTTTCTACCTTAAACACCGTTTTGGTGATTCCAAAATTCAACATGCTAATTCTTCACCAGCTGCTTCCTATGCAAGGCAAGGATGCCTGGTTGGCAACATTGGATTTAAAGGAAGCCTACCTGCACATCCCAATCAGGGAATCTTGCAGAAGATACCTACACATCAAAACAGGCTACATGCACTATCAGTTCTCTGCACTGCCCTTTGGCCTATCTACTGCGCCCAGGGTATTCACAAAGTGCCTAGCTCCAGTCATTGCATTTTGCAGGCAAAGAAATATTCAAATATACCCATACCTGGATGATTGTCTAATTCAGGCAGAAAGCCAGGACATTCTTTTGAATCATCTGGCATTTGTTCAAAAGGTGTTAACTTGTCTGGGGTACACCATAAACGAAAAGAAATCACATCTGGTACCCAGTCAACAAATTATATTCCTGGGAGCAAGCTTGAACACAACTTAACAGATGGCTTTCCTCACGCCAGAGAAACAAGTTCGTTTGACAACTTAATTCAAACTAGTGGCCACAAAAACTCTGCTATCTCCAAGGCAAATACAGCAAGCCTTGGGGTTCATGGCCTTGTGCATTCTACTAATTCCATGTGCAAGACTGCATATGAGGAAACTACAATGGTATCTAAAAATCCTGTGGTGTCAACATTCTCAGGATCTAGAAGCAATGATTCCTATCATACCTTGCCTACGGTTAGAATTCCTTTGGTGGGCAGAGGCCTGCCACCAAAACAAGGG